>NW_016690183.1:12902264-13004238 GCF_001604755.1 Lepidothrix coronata
CTCTCTCTCTCTCTCTCTCTCTCTCTCTCTCTCTCTCTCTCTCTCTCTCTCCAATAGTGAAATATTCATTGGTTCAAAGCAATACACATCAATAGAATTTCACCTCAGGGTATCCTCTGGCTTTTCATGGTCTGAGCATCTGCCAAGCAGGTGCTAAATGGGGGCTCAGCTTTCATCCAGAGGGGGAGAGCTCGAGGACTGCCCTCCTTCCTACCAATCTGAGAGCTCTGGAGAGAAAAGGGAGAGAGAAAGGAAAGCACCTCAGCTATCTGCTCATTTCCTTCTTCTCATCACCATTTTCCTATACCTTTCCAATGCATTAGGATAGTGCTTTGAAGATGCATTCTGCAGCTGTGGTGGGAGATGGGACAGTGTCCCGGTGCTTTCCTTCATGCGAGCAATTTGGGCAGTTCCAGAAGCTTATGGACACATCAGCTTTTTAGTTTGCATCAGTACTGTGGTTTTTAACCTGTGGGTGGCCCCCACTTCACTGACTTACATGATGGAGATCCACAGAGTAATGAGCCTTCGCTTCAGCTGTTGCTCAACTCAAAGTTATTCTCCAGGGTGCCCTTCATGAATCCTACACTATGTACCTGCTAGCCAGTGCTCAGGCTGAGGGACCATAGAGGGGTTTACCCAGCTGAAGCAGACCCCTCTCCACAAATGCACAGAGTGAATATCAGCTCCATCCTTTTCATGCTACAGGTCTCTTCCTGCTGCATAGCATACCTACAAATATATCTATAGCCTTAAGTACTTCAGAAGCTTTAAAGACAACTCTAAATTGTCTTTCCCTTGAGAGCCATTGAGTGAAGCTTTTCAGGTGACTGCAGAGGTTTTTAAACGAGGTTTAAACTTCACAGCTTCTTTGTGCTGTCAGCCTCAGCTCCTCTCCCCCAG
Source organism: Lepidothrix coronata (assembly GCF_001604755.1). Lineage (NCBI taxonomy): Eukaryota > Metazoa > Chordata > Aves > Passeriformes > Pipridae > Lepidothrix > Lepidothrix coronata. Next base: position 12,903,168 of record NW_016690183.1, read on the forward strand.
CAGTACATTTTAAGAATTCTTTGTGCTGAGTTTCAGAATCCCTGCTAAGGGCTCAGCATGCTCCTCTGAGCATGTACCCTGAGCACAACACACGTGCATGCCAAAGCCAATGTAGACAGCTGTGAGTGTGTGCCGAGTTTAGCCAGATTTCTCAATGCCCTTTAATTAGAGAAATATTCTTCCACTCAGCGTCCTCATGTCTTCTCAGGTTTTAGAAATCCCTCTTGTCTTTTCGATCCTAAAAGTACCAGACCAACTTTTCTCACTTCTCCAATCTTCTGCTGCCTGCTCCAGAGGGTGTTTCTTATCCTATCTCTGCAAAGCCAAAGCACCAGACTCTCACTATGACACAACTGCACACCTTTAGAGGATCTGTCCTGCAGACACATGTTACTTTATATAGGGCCACCAAGTAAATAATGTGCCTTGTGCAGGTGATCAGACAGTATACTGGAAACATTATATGTAATTTGAATTGCTGTAATAAAGGTTAGTCTGTGTAAGTCACCTGGTTTCAGCAATGAATTCTCAGCAGATCACACATTCCTTGGCTGCTTTCAGCAAGCTTACACCTCAGTGCATGTCACTGGACGACATCATTGACATCCTAAGTGGTGAATGTCAGGTACAGAAAACTAAGAGAGCTGGTACATTGCTCTAAACCTCTATGTCCTCATTAGTGTAGGTATCCTCACCACTCCTTACTAAGCTGGTGGCTTGCATATTAGATACTTGCGTTCTTTCACTGATGAATGTTTGTGGGCCAAACAACACCAAGATCATTTCTGAAAACTCTGCTAATCAACCTTCACTCATAACTGTGTGCAAGCTTGTCATTGCAACTGCTTCTTAATACTCTTCTGAGTTCTTTTACTAAGAAGTGGCATGTGTAGCGTGGTTCTGTGTAATCATTGCTAGGCAAGAGTGTGGTTATAGGCTCATTTATTTACTTAGAGAAATGGGTAGAAAATCAATTAATGAAATACATTCTCTTTTGATACAAAGTAAAGATAAGACAAAGTGCTAATTTGTGACTTTTAAGCCAAATGTAAATTCACAGAAGGATACAGATGAAATGATACTTTGTTGAAGAAAAGACATGGCACTAGTGTGATAGAGATGGTAGTAGTTTGCTCTTGATGGGAAGTGGAGTTTATATAAACTTATGTAGAAGAAAAATTCCGTGAGATTTCAATAGTAAAGAAAAACAGAGGGAGGCAGGAAGGACAGATGGCTTTGCTTGGGCAGAGGGAGGGAGAAACAGTCTATTGGGGTTTGCAAAACTGGACGAATTTGCAACCCTTCATCTTCCTCCTCCCTGCCACCACCATGGCCACAGCCAGTCCTCAAAAGCAGAACTAGTTTCTACCTTTACAAACCTGTCAGCATTTCAAAATGCAACGTTTTTAAACAGCATTTATCATAAAGGCCAAGAAAATGTCTGAGAAGGAGAAGCACCCTGTTGTTCCCAGAGGAGACTGAAACACACTGAATATAATGCTACAGCATCTATTGTTGGGAAATATGTCAGGTACTGAAACAACCTGTGAAAATCCTCAGATCTAAAGACAACATAACCCAAGTTTTCATCATGCTCAGCAAAATCTCGTCGGACTTTTTATGGGCATGACTGAGCGCAGGCATTGCCTCTGTGTATATGAGCCCAGGAACTGCTCAATCAGGAGGTGATTGCAGTAGCTCGGGTGGTGGGTGCTGCCTCGTAGGACCGAGGAGCTCAAAAACGTAAAAAAGAAAACACTGCCCTTGCAGGGGCAAATCTGAATACAGGCTTGCTGTTGCTATGAGTGAAACAAATTTTTATGTCAAAAATCCCTCCACAGAGATAGAAATCCATTATAGAAAACAAATGGAGGTAATTAGCAATCTGGCGTGGGAATACAGACAGGTTAAAACTGTCTCAGTTAATATGTTCATAGAAATTCATTGACTTGATGGCATTGCCAAAGGGATGTGCCTTGTGCAAACTTCAGGACATTTCTTTCATTACAACTAAGGAGGTTAAGACAAAAATCTGCACTAGCAACTCTGCAAGAAAATATCTCTATCATTTGATTATTAGTACTGACACCATGCTTCCCTGAAGACACTTACCCTAAAGATGCTCAAAGTCTTTTCTGTCAGAAGCGGAGAGCAGATTGCTGGTGAACTGTGGTGGGTTAAAAAACTCCATGTCATCTCAGCTGCAGTTTCATCATTTCCCGCTGATTAAAACAGTTCTATTTAGTTGGATGTGGTGGTCCATCACTTCTTGGTGAGTCCGTGCCTCTTACTGAATTTTCCTCTCTCTTTTCATGTCGCTTACAGAGGTATATTTTGTTCTGCTTTGTTGATGGCACCAAACTGCACAAGGCACCTCAACATGATATGCCAGACAGGGGGTGCAAGCTCCTCATTTAGGCTGAACATTTCATACGTCTTATTCTTTTTGGACCTCCCAATGTGCGTTCCTGTCACCTACCACTCCCCAAAGAGCACATCCTCTGGAAGGATCAGAAGCAGCAGTTTACTAACCATTGCCTGCAATGGGGTGATAGACACTTAAAAACAAAAGAGGCATCACTGCTCTATGACAAAAATAATGTCCTGTCTGTGATTTTTGAACTGATGAGACAGGCATTGCTGGTCTGCCCTTGCTGCTCTGTATCATGCTTGATGTGCTGTCAGGTAATAACAGTCAATGCTGTGAACTTCCCTTTCAAGTTTATAAAACTCGTAGCTGATTTTTTTAGACCTGAGGGTGCAAGCAATTTAAATTAAGAATTCTTAGGGGTCCTGAAGATTGGCTTGAGGACAGGTACAGGGCAGAGAGAGCAGGAAAAGCTGTCCTGACTCCTGCAGACACCCTTGAAGCTTGTTCTGTTACTCCCACTCTTCTCATAGCCTGTGCTTTCCACTGAAAATGTCACATGTGGCTTTACAAGTATTCACTGCACTAGAAATAATTTTGTGGTCATGTTAGCTAGAAAATATGCCAAGCCCTCTGCTCTCATTCAGCAGCTGATGGTGAAATAGGTTATGTACCTGCTCTGGCAACTGTAGGACAAGATACTTTCAAGACACTTAGAGGATACCTTTTCAAATTATTATATTTTAGCTCTTTAAAAGCTGAGCCCCAAGACCCTAGTGTGTTGCCTCTCCATGCAGTCATGGTGCAATGAGGGGCTGCATGTGGAGCAGGTGTGAATGTGAGAGTCACCCTCATCTTTGTATTTCATGGCCTCTTTATTTATTTCAAGTGGTGCCTGGCATTTTCCAGAAGAAAAAATACTTCTAAGATACCAAGTACCAAACAAGTCCATTTTAATTCTTTCCTTCCCCAACATCTTGTACATAGATTCTTCTGCTGTTTCTTCTAAATCCTCCTTACTGATCCTTTTGGCAACTCTTTACCTCAAGTATTTTAAGGACTTGCCGTTCATATCTTGGTCACAACAGCAACTGCATGATTATTCTCATCTAAAAAATGTGGACTGTTGTAAGAATATTTTCTGTTGCTGTAGTTCAGGCACTTTGGTGATTACAGTCACCAAATAACCACGCTTCTTATAATGCTGCCTTAATTGGCTCAGATATTGTTGATGTAGATACCTTAGTCTAAGTAGGAATGGTAAGGATAAAGCCTTCTTTCCTCCCTCACACCAAACTGTAAGTAAGATTCCCACGATGTTCAAGCAGTGATATTGCATGCTGCAGCTCAATTTTTGTCAAACCTTAGGCTTGCCATTGCAGAATAGTAGAGCAATGTTCATTCCCATTTTTGTGCCTGCTTTGTCTCCCCTGGTGTTTGCTGATAGCATGAACAAAAGCATACTGGCAAGGTTCATTGGCAAATTCCCTTGAAAAATCACCACGTGGAAAACATAGAACATGCAAATGTATACTGAGCTGCTTTCCATTAAATATCCTGCAATGCCAGAACAGGCTGAAAATTCATTACGTGTGGTCTGGATCTCAGTCCTATAATTGAGCTGAATTTGGCTAAAATAGACTTCTAAGTGTTTGGTCTTACTAGAACAACTAAGTCTCTGTAGCACCGTATGTGTATCTTTGACCTGAATTCCATAAATCCTGTTAAACATTTGTAAACATTTGGTAACTAGCTAGGCAATGGAGTTAAAGGAAGTGACTCTCCAGAGAAAACCTGTAAAAGACATGAATGTGAGTTGGACAGATTGACAGGGGACAAAGTGCCCCATGAAAATGTTGGATGTATTGTCCTACAGCCCTTTGCATACATGGATAAAAGGAAATTTGTGTTATTGTTGGTGACACAAAGACAATATAACTCAGAATGATAAATAAATATCACTTGCTTTAATATGCAAGAAGGGAATAGAAAAAAACCCCTATCTTCTTAATGTAACTTTTTGTTTCACTGCTTTTTTAGTGCATGCAAAGGCTATTTCCAGCATACTTTCCATTTGTTTGCAATTAGAAACCCTGCAGAACAGACGATGGACTAAAAGATGTTAATGATATATTGGTACATCTAATGTCAAAATTTTAAAGTCTTGTCTTTTAATGAGTGCTAATGAGATCCTAAATGATGATTCCAAGTGTAGTCATTATGGCCATGCTGTTGGCAGCACCATGCTCATGCAGTCCTGTTTCTCAGTGTTTGCTGCCAGCATATGAAGAAGCTGGATAGAAAATTCCACATATCTACTTTCATTTAATAATAGAAGTCAAAATCTCATGGGGAGTAACTGTAAAATAAATGTCTCCTGTGACAGATGAAAATCCTGCCTGTATATCCATCAGGGAATCAAACAGGTATCCATACAATTTAGAAGCAACATATTTTTCGAGCAATTCAGAAAGAAATCCACTTCCCCCCTTGATGCTGAAATGTTGGGCCCAAAGGATTATACAATTTGTCTCCCAAGCACCTTTTATTAAAAATGAAAATAAAAACAAACATAGCACAACTGTCATTAGAATTTGAATGTCTGAAACAGGCTGAAGGTAGGAAAACCATAATCAGTCCTTCAGGACCACAGAACAATTCTGTAGCTGTCAAAACAAGAATTAAGGCTTCCTCTAAAACTGAGATAAATTGGCACAGCAAAAGCAAACTGCTGCTGATGTAGAAAATACCTGATTCAGTCTGTTGACTGCCAAATGTATCTACATAGCATACTCAGGGCTACCACTAGGCCACAGGAAAGTTTATCAAAATACCAGCCATCCTAATGTCTGCTTTTGCTCTGGAACCCTATAGAAAACCCCTAGTTCACCTCTTGCCCTTCATGTTTCCTTGTGCCTCATTATATGTGATAGATGTGATAAGAATAAAAACGCAACTGTTCTTCTTGCGCTCTGCCTTGTCCAAAAAACCCGTTGCTTTGAAGTAAGTAATTTATGAAAAGATGCATTAAACAGGACCAATGTTTTGCCAGCCAGACTTAGAGGTGCTGCTGCTCTGTTTTCCCAAAGTACGTTACTAATATGAATAAAGGCTGTGCCTACACCACCCAAGCACCGTGTCTGTGGGCTGTGGCATTGCATGGACCTGGTGCATCAGATGTTCATCAGTGTGGCCAAGCCAGACCTCTCTGACAGCACTGGATGTACACACTCCTTCCCTGGGGTCCCAAAGAGTTCAACCTGAGACTGATATGGCGGCACAAAAAGCCTCTCAAAGACCTACACAGAACTTTGCTAAAAGGGAGTCAAAATCTCCCACCAGTGTCAAAAGTCTTTGGATTTCATGTGATTGTTAGTTTGAGGGCTAAGCCAGCCATCAGCTGTGTCAAGGTTGGAATCCTAGCTCAAAACCGAAAACAGAGCATTCTAAAATCATACAGGAAATTAGTTTTTTCAAAATGTCTGGCTTCTTTTCCTGACCAAAAATTTATGAGTATCTTTGAGATGAATAACCAGATATTTGGATTTTCCCAGCAGGTAATTCACTGAGATTGATGAGTGTAAAGAGTATAAACAATAACTCCAATTTGAAAACTAAAATCAATTTACTCGTGTCTTTTCCACATCCTCTCAGTCAGCATTCTAGCAAGGTACTTCTGAAATTGGAATATCTTCCAAAATAATGAATGAATATGGAATTTCGTATTTATTTACAATTCACACTGAAAATGTAACTCTGTGGGAAAAGCTTCATGAAGATGAAAGTGTCTTTATCTGCTTCTGAAGGAATGAACAGTCAAAAAGGGATGTGAGTACTTTTAGAAACCTGTTAGTATCATAGGATAATTCAGGTTGGAAACTACCTTTAAAATCATAGAGGAATAAATAATGTAATCCACAGGCTGTATAAATTCATCAATCTGATGAATTTGTAATCCCTATCTTTTTAGGAACATTTTTTGCAAAGCACAAAAAATGCATTGTTGAAACATCGTTTGCTGAAAACAGTGCTAACCTACCAAAGCACTCATTTGAAAATGTATTTGATATATTAATAAGGAGGTGCTTAAGGATTTGGAAATGAAATTGAAAATGTATAATGCTATCTTGCAAGAGTGGGTAGTCCATTCATTTGTGACATTTCAGGATGATCAAATTAATCTTGAGCAGGAGTAAAATATTTTGTCTGTAATATTATCTGCACACGAAGAGGCCCAATAAAAGAATTCAAAACCATTTCCTTTTACAGATCCTTTCAAATTTACATAGACATTATGAACATGTAAGTGAAGCACAGAGTTATTTAAAAGCATACCTCGAAGGGCATGGTTTTGGAAGCACTGCTTTGTTTTTCTGATGGATCTTATTGAATTGATTTTTTTCAGTCTATTTGTATTAGCTGGGTAGAGCATTCACAGAAGTGCAATTGTGTATTGTAATTTCACTTTGATCACAGTAATTTTCTCTCTTGTGTCTCCCAAGCAGTCTTCTAGAAAACACAGCAGTTGATATTGAACTGCTTGCAATCCACTCAGGCAGCTCATAAAAACATTATTAAAAGGCAAATGCCCTTTGTGCTCATTACTTCTAAACCACACAAGCTGAAGAGCTTTAATACTTCTAAGGCATTTTAATATATTGAGATGTGCTCTGCTGGAGTTAGTGTCATGGCTTTCCAGCTGAAAACTTGTGCTCTCCTGTCAGTGACTGGTTTGATTTGCCTCTGACTCTCCTTCCAGTTCAAGAGGTCAGTTGTCTAAGTGTGGGTTGCTGGAAATTTCAATGACTGGCAGGTAGCACATGTATTCTTTCTGGAGTCATCTCTTATCTCTGACAGAAGGAAATTTTTTTCAGAGCATGCTGAAGCATCTCCTTGATACTAGTGAGTGTCCTCCTCCAAAACCATGGAGGCTCTGGAGATGCGCAGTCCTGCAAAGGTGCTCTAGCTCACCTGCTACTGTGAATCTGTCCCCAGAGTGAGAGTTCTGGGAGACCTGTGAAGGCCACAGAGGAAAAGAGCACTTCCTATGCCCATGTATTGTGTGCACTTTACCTGGTAGAATAATAATTAAGCCATTTTAAAGATATCCTTGATGTTCACTGAGGAAGTGTCATAGTGCTTTAGTTTCAGATTGCATTAAACAACAATCATCTTCCCACCTCCTAAGATTATCCCTTGCTCAGCAACACTCATGAATGTGATCTTCAAACATGTGAGTTTTTTCCTTTACCTAAAGAATTGAGAGCACATCTGAGGATGTGCTTTCTGTCAAAATCAGTCTCTGTGCAGGTGATCTGCAGCTTTCCCCAGAAAGTGGGGAGCAACAATACTTGCTGTAGAGTTCAACAGCTGAATAATTGCTGCCTTGTAGTGTACTGGGGACTTTCTCCATCACAGCAGCTGTCCTGGGTTAGGGTATTCTTTTCCTCATTGTAGATTTTGTTTTCTGTAAATTTTGCAGTAATTATCTTCATCTTCTTTTGTATCTTGTCTATTTCTGCTATAAACTAAGCATTAACTTTATATTGTCTACAGGGTCCAGGTTTTATAGCCTGAGAAGTCTTTCTACAAATTGCAGTTATAAAGGATGTTGGAATATCTAAGACCTTCACACAGACAACAGGCACCACTCTAGTCAATATCAAATTGTCAACATATAATTTATTTTTTCAGTTGGCCTCAAAATCTTTATTCCAAATAACGATTTCTCTATTGGCATGTGATTTCCCCTAAAAGGGAAATTATTTTTCCTTTTGGTGTATTAGTGGAATATACTTCCCCTTTCATAATAAGTAAACTGTACTGCCTTCATTTTCTCCTCTCCACTGCTCCCCTCACCATCCTCCACTTCCAGCTCTAAATGTAGATATTTGATAATCAGATAACTGTGGTCTAAATAGAGTGTGTGTGTGTTTCTCCCAGAAAAAGCACCTAAAAGTTGTTTTCAGTGGTGGAGTTTATGCTTCCACCATAACCAAAAGAAATTAGTAGCCAATGAGCTGAAATTCAGTTTTAAGTACACTAGTTGTTCCATGCTGCATGCCTTTGGAGATGGTATGCACTTACAGTAAGGTAGCTTTGGAGTGCAATACATGCTGACAGAAAATCCATACTTGAGACAATCTACATTCACTTTTCTCTGCCCCAGACACAATGCAAAACACTTTCATGCTGAGTTCCATCAATCACCCATTTTCTCCAAGGTGTCAGAACATTGAACACCTTTGTCTCACCCACTCTACAACCAGGTTCCAGTTAGCTCAGGTGCTACATGCCCACATTACTCAAAAATTTCTTGTTGAACAAGTGTTTGCTGTAGAAGAGGCAGGAAGTGGTTTTGAGAAATACCTGAGGGATGTAAGAGGTACCCTATTTTGAACAAACCGAGTTGATTTACTCACTGTATGGAAGGCAAACTGGGAACTTGGGAGGTACTTGGTGAATAACATATTGTGGTGTTCCACTGAACTGTCCAAGCAGTAAAAGCTAGTATCCCTGTGCAGGGAGACTTACAGACAGTCTTCACTTACAGCCAGGTTGCAGGGGTAAAGGATACGTTATTGATTTGTTTATTTAAGAAGCTTCAGTGTTTGAGAGAGATAATATTTTACAGCATAATGAGAGGACACTCCAGAGAAACTAGGTTGATGTGCAACTCATGTGGTTGACACATATTAATATTAGATTAGACACCTCTGCAAAGCAAAGATTTCAGGTGGGTAATTTTATTGCTGTGCTGTCTTTTGTGCATTAAAATTTCATGAGAGTTTCTGTCTTAGAGCAATGAGATTTGCCACTAATAATTCTTTGACACAAAGAAACTTACTCGATGTTTGAGTACTACAACACTATAAAAACTCATCAGAGAAGATGATCAGAGATTGGAAATGCATGCACTGGATGAGTGGATCGGTGTTGTAGTACAGAATTTCATGGGTCCCATGCAACCAGTACTGTGAGGAATACTTCAAATGGACTCTGCCATCTAACAAGCTCAGTATTTAAAATGTGTCAGGCTTGCTGTGTACCTGCATGGACTTCTGTCAGGGATAATCAGGAATCCAAATTTAAATCGATTCTGTGAATGAAAGATGTGAGATGAGTCACGGTATCCTCCTTTTATAGAGGCGAACAAAACACTGAAAGACCCTTACTTTTCCAGAGTTATGTACAAAACTGTCCTCAGAAGTGGTGACACTGGATTCCATGCTAAGGATGACAGAAAAAGCCACTTTTGCTGTTCAGCCCTTTTAGAGGGGATCTGCTATCAACTTCCACAAATGAACATCTGTGACCTCGCAGTTCTTGAGAAAAGACTTTAAATAAGAATGTCGCCTTGATTTCTAAAAATATTGGATGTTTCATAAAAGAAAGAATACTGAGCAACAAATGACATTTCTCATATTTCAATTGACTTATCAGATATCACTGGAGAGAGAGTTTCCTAACAAGCAGTGAAATTACCATATTTAATATACCTTAAATTGTTTCTCTGGACTTCATAGTAATATAGCAGTAACTCCAGCAAACCCACAACACATTAGAAACCCACTGTATATACAATCCCTATCTCTGTAGCATGGGAAAGCCATTTTCCAAGAGGGCTGTCCATCCCTTCCACATGTGGCATCAGCTCCTGTTTTTTCCCTGCCTTTGGGAACTGGAAATAAAAAAGGATAGAAATCAGTTCTATTCAAAACTAGAAAATATCCATCAGTAGAACAACACCATCTTAAAATGTAGAGGGGTTTTGTTTTTTTTTTTTCAGGAAATAGTTAAGCTTCTATTTTTTGTCATGTATTTTCAGGTTCCCGCAACTTCAAAGCAAACTGTTTCCTTGTCCTGAAATCACTCTATTCACTTCCTCTAGTCTGCAGGCTTCTGGATATTAGGATAATGTTTTTTCTATTGTTATTTTACAATGAAAGTAAAAATGTCTTGCAAGAAAAAATTCTTGCTGTTCATTATCAGTAACCTCTAAGAAACTGGCATGATCAACTGTGTCTGCTTTTCAGTGTTGGTAACGCTATTCCTTAAGAAGTAGCAAAAAGTCTGACTTGTAAATGAAATGTTTGGAGATTTATCCAGATGTAATATCCATCCTATTTTGACCAATCACGTTCTTGTTAAGCAGGTCTTCACTCTTCTCTCTTTCTTGCTACTGTCTGCTAATGTAATAGGAGTGATTTACCTGCAAGTTTCTTCTGAATTTCAAGGTTCGGGCTATGGAGTGTGTGTGTGTGTGTGTGTACGTGTATTAAATTTGTGCAGAAACAGAATGAACTGCTAAAACACATCAGATCCTTCGGGTTACTCTTTTCAGCAACACAGTAGAGCACAACACTTACTGAACTCAATGATCTTGGAGGCCTTTTCTAACCTAATTGATTCTATGATCCTAAAGGTTCTCCTTTAAGGCTGATCAGGCAGCTGTATGTAGTATTAATGCACAGGTTTGGAGTAAATTTGTCACTTAGGCTACACTTCTATTCCAGATCCCATTTAGATCTCTGCAACTACCTGAAAGGAGGTTGTAAAAAGGTGGGTGTCAGTCTATTCTCCTAAGTATCAAGAAATAGAACACGTGGAAATGGACTCAAGTTGCGTCAAGGGAAGTTTGCTTTGGATATTAGGAAAGACTTCTTCACAGAAAGGGTGGTCAAGCATTGGAACAGTCTGGCCGGGAAAGGGGTTGAGTCAGTATGACTGGAAGTATTTAAAAGATGTGTAGATGTGGTACTTAGGGACATGATTTAATGATGGAGTTGGCAGTGTTAGGTTGGACTCGATGACCTTTTTCAACCTAAACAATTCTATGATTTTATAAATAAATTGTGTTTTGGGCAGTGCCTAGAGAAGCTTGGACAAATTCCAGATGGCAGTTTAGAAAAGAGTTGAGCACAAAAGAAATATTCCTGTACTTTCCATCAGGTAACATGTTGCTATGCCTTACTGTGTTTAAAAATGAACAAATAAAAAAGGTGGGGAGAAACAACGCTGTAAAAGTTTGTATTCATGGATGGAATTTAAATCAGATCCTTCTGAGGTCTGATTGAAATGGAGAAAGATTAGGTTCTTAGTTGTCAAAGATGAATAGTAATCCCGACATATTTGGTGACGTATGAACACTGAAGGGATTTATATAGCCAACTTTAGAGATCAAAATTAGGAATTGAATCCTCCTGTACAAGTCAGTGAAACTTAAAGTCAACTTAGAGTGTTTTTCTCTATTGGCTATAAATGGAGCAGAGGGCATCTTATCCTACAGTGAGGAGTCTAAAATAGATGGCATGAATAATCCCTAAAATGAGTACCAGTGTGCAAGAATGCAGTCATGAAATTTAATCTAATTATGTCTGTGACAGTTATGTCCCATTCTGCTTCCCAGGACTGTTTTCAAGACGTATGCTTCCTTTAGACCTACTTCTGTTCAGATGGTAAGAAATTAGCAGAGCATTTTCCCTCTACCTTTCCTGCTTTAATGATGCTGTATAAAGCAAAAGGTGTAATGTTCCAAATAACAGTAACTTCCTCAGGTGAAGAAGGTCACAAATTAAAATCCTTTTGGCTCAAAGATCTGCAAATGTAAATTGTCACCTAGGTACTCAACCACTGAACTATAAGAGAACAAAGATGTCCGAAGATACTTGCCTAAGTCACATTTTACTCAGCTAACTAGAAAAGTTACTAAGATAGGAATTTCATTGTTCTTTTTACATTGTTTCTTTCAAATACACATGGTCACTCTAGCATATGAGCCCAGACCACATTGCATTTTTGTTTTAAAGCCCTCAAAGTGCTGTAGTTGCCCAGACAAACCTTTATAATCTCCAAGTAGCCCTATGGTATCAGCAGAGCTGTGATGGTGCTGTAATTTAGCTGCACAGTGCAAGTCTCATCACAGGGTTAGAAAAATTATATTGCAGGTGAAAGTGGGAGTAAAAAACTAGTAACAGAAAAACAGCTGAAAGGAAGTGCTTTCATTTTAGTCATACAGATATCTAGTCAGGAAAAGCATTCACATGCAAAGATCTAAAAGAATGACAACTCCTTTTGAAATAATACAAATAGTAAATGTGGATCGCCTATGTGGAAATTTGTAGGTGGTTAAGTGGAATCAAGTTTAGGCTCTGAGTGTGTGTGTCTATTGAAATGAGAAAATTATGCCTTTGATAAGGATAGGGCACCTAATGTCCATTCATCACTTTTTAATCATTTCAGAAATTACTTATTAGCTGGGAAAAGCAAATAGAACAACTGCTTCCATCTTAGTTTAAAATTGTATGATCTAGGGTGAATTTTGGGAGATAGGATTATCACTAAGATGTTCCACTAATGTTATTATTATTTCCATCCTAAGCCTTAGGGATGGCATTCAAAAACACTCCTGGATGTCTTAGAAACAGAAGTGGTGCCTGCTTTTTATTTTAAACATACATATACACTGGAAAGGAATAATCATTGCATCATCATGGCTAGGCTTTGCGAACGAAGATTTGGAAATCATTGCATACTGTATTGAATATTTATAGGCATGTTTAGAAGCAGGAGGATTTATGAATTAAAGCCTATTAAGTCCCTAGAGGTTATATAAGGAAATACTCATTGTTTTTTTTACAGGAATCCATACCCCTACTCAAAATACGTTATTGCTCCACAAAATGCAAGTTAAAGAAAGATAGCTCTGGCTTCAGAGTGTTAAAGTGATTGAGATGCAGATGAAATGAGGGCGTGTCATCTTTGTTGCTAAATTCTCAGGGTCCCAGATGGTCCTTTGCAATGTGATAAAAACTACATCCCCCAGATACTACACTGAAATTGATAGCGGAGCCACTGGCAAGTGAGGAGAGTGTGTCTGCTGTTTTGCAGTTGTGGAGGAGATGCAGCTTATATCACTAGGCACTTTGAAAATCCCACTCTGAGCTCCTATGTATGATCAACACACAAACTGCCCCCTTACAGTATTAGGCACTGTACTTTGAGGAAAGAAAAGACCTTTTTAATGAGTTCTCCTAGCCTTCGTGGACCTCAGTTCTGTACATGGGGTTATGCTGCAGAGTGGTTTTTGCTGCCATTAGGGGATCTGAAGACCACTGTTCAGAGACAACAGACTAAAAATCATTCATTTAAGGATGTCTGCCTAGTGGTTTGTGATTGGATTAATTGCAAATGATGAATCATGGACATCTTGTTCCTGGATTTTTAGGATTAAAGTAGGCTATATAAATAAAAGTCATTACAGGGTTTTTAAGTGGATGACTATTCCTGCTTCCAGTAGCAAATTTGGAAAGCTCATTATCTTTATATTGTCAATAATGGGAGGGACATTACATTCTGGGTTAAGAACTGGCTGGATGGCCGGGCTCAGAGAGTGGTGGTGAACGGTGCTGCATCCAGTTGGCAACCAGTCGCTAGTGGTGTCCCCCAGGGATCAGTGTTGGGCCCAGTTCTATTTAATATCTTTATTGGCGATTTAGATGAGGGGATTGAGTCCACCATTAGCAAATTTGCAGACGACACTAAGATGGAGGGGGAATGTCGATCAGCTGAAAGGCACGAGGGCTCTGCAGAGGGACCTGGACAGGCTGGAGAGTTGGGCTGATTCCAATGGGATGAGGTTCAACAAGGCCAAGTGCCAGGTCCTCCACTTTGGCCACGACAACCCCATGCAGCGCTACAGTCTGGGCAGAGAGTGGCTGGAGAGCAGCCAGGCAGAGAGGGAGCTGGGAGTCTGGATTGACAGGAAGCTGAACATGAGCCAGAAGTGTTCCCAGGTGGCCAAGAAGGCCAATGGCATCCTGGCCTGTATCGGGAACAGTGTGGCCAGCAGGACCAGGGAAGTGATTCTTCCCCTGTACTCAGTGCCGGTGAGGCCACACCTGGAGTGCTGTGTCCAGTTCTGGGCCCCTCAGTTCAGGAAGGATATTGAGGTGCTGGAACGGGTCCAGAGAAGAGCAACAAGGCTGGTGAAGGGACTTGAACGCAAGTCCTGTGAGGAGAGGCTGAGGGAGCTGGAGTTGCTTAGCCTGGAGAGGAGGAGGCTCAGGGGAGACCTCATGACTCTCCACAACTACCTGAAAGGAGGTTGTAGCCAGGTGGGGGTTGGTCTCTTCTCCCAGGCAGCTATCAGTAAGACAAGAGAGCACGGTCTTAAGCTGTGCCAGGGGAGGTTTAGGTTGGACATTAGGAAGAAATTCTTTACAGAGGGGGTAATCAGGCATTGGAATGGGCTGCCCAGGGAGGTGGTGGATGCACTGTCCCTGGAGGTTTTTAAGATGAGACTGGATGTGGCACTTAGTGCCATGGTCTAGTAACTGCGGCGGTAGTGGATCAAGGGTTGGACTTGATGATCTCGAAGGTCTTTTCCAACCCACATGATTCTATGATTCCGTGATTCTACTATTACAGTTAGGGCACCTCAGCTTTTTTTCTTTTACTTTTGTACTAGTGATACTGTTTCCTACTGCAGTGAGCTAAGATGTGTAGAGTCACTGCAAACATGAATACTGTGTCCAGCCCTGCACTTTTCAGTGAGCCCTTGAGAAGATATCTAAAAATACATGAGCACTAAACAAAATACACTGTAACAAGCTTGTGTTTGAGCTGGTTAAAAACACTTTGAATGCTCTTTGGAATTGAATGCTAAAGCAGAAGTAGTCGTCAGCAAACCTGCAGATCATGTCTACACTCTTGGAGTGTCCCATCTCTACAGAATCACCCAGTCTGCTTTTTGGGGTACCTCATTCTAGGCTGAATCTCTCTGGTTACTGCATCAAGATCTGCTCCATTGTTGTTTTTTATCTTTCCTCACATGCTTCCTTGACTCTAATTATTTTGTGCATTTACATTAAAGGCAAAGGCAATCCAACTTAGACCACGGGATTACTGCAACTTCCCCAAGCCCACCTTTTTTCTTATAGCCCCAGTGTTGTGATAACGTATCTTTACCTTTTCAAGGGGAGTTCATTTTGCACCAAAAGCAGTTTCTTTACATTAAAGCTTATAAGGAGGTAATGTAACTAGATGGATTGTTTGTGTACTAGTCCCAAATTCAGTGCTGCTTCATGATTTCACCTCTAAAATGTGAAATCTACTCTGTTTTCTGTGAGCATTTTCATTTGACTCTATGACCAAACACTGTGAAATAGAGGTCCTGGTACCCCTAAATAGACTATGTCACCTTCTTCACATAAAGCTTTCTATTGTTCAGTTTTGATGCTGAAGTTCACTCCTGGTTTCCTTTCTTAACTTCTGAGGATATTCCACTTTTTACCCCATCTACTTCATGATTGGGTTGGGAGAAAATACATTTTAAGAGGGATGCATGTATTGGATATTTTCCGTTTTCCTTAGGAAAATAGAAACTATGTGTTGACTAACCATTTATGCAGAGGAAAATGATTATATACAGACACACAGAAATATTCCTGAATGTTTACATAAGAAATCTAAGAGTATAGTAAAGCATGATTCATAATACCAAACTGGAATTGTACAGTCAGTGTCCAAGCTACTTATTACAAACTAGGGGACTATGACTCATCTTCAAATCTGAGTTAAATTTCAAAAGACAATTTGAGTTCCTGCTAGGTGTTATTAAATTGCCAAAAATGGCAATAGATATCAAATCTGGTTTGCCTTGTAGTACTATGGGGTATTAGAGGCAGTGACCATATTTTTTCTTATCCTGCATTATGTCTCAGTTTGTGGGCACACACTAATACATACCTAACCTAAAGTAAGTCCCATGGTGCTTCCTTGCTACTGAATTAAGTCTTCTTGGCAGAATCGAGATAGAAAATGATTGCTTCTTCTCCAGGCAACTAATGCAGCCATGTAACAAATTTTCCTATTCACATAGTTTCGTGAGATACACTGAATAAGTAATGTTAATATTGCTGTGTTTACTCCCAGAGACTATTTTTGCTCTTGGTAAATTGAATCACATTTATTCTGTGAATGCAAAATGAACAGTTGTACTAAATACTATAGTTTCTCTAGCCTACAGAGGAAAGGTGGATATAATCTATTTCCTTCCCTGTTTATTAAGCCGTGTGTATACTCAGGTGATTTGCAGAGATGTAAGACTTCCAGCTAAGTGTTTGGCAAACAAGCTGCTTGCAAAAGTGGGGAATTTGGATGCCACTGAGTACTCCAGAAAATTTCAGTGTCTGTGCCTGAGGGAATATTAACAAATTACACTCTTATTTCCCAATTTCGAGAAACTGTTTTCAGTAGTGACGAGAACATGTAGTGTAGAACATGGATGATCCATTACCAGAGACAGTTTTTTTAGATTAATTACACTTTGAAGAGGTTTAAAACATGATGAACATAAAAAATGCAGATATTCTTCTTTCAATTTTATCAATGAAATCTGCAGTACAATTGTAACTTCCTCCAAGTCTGCAGGTAGGGTGCAGACACCTCTCACCTTTCCTCAGCCTTCGTGTTTTTCCTACAAATTAGCAGACAGTAAGTGTGGAAAGGGGAGAAAGATGTAGATTTCTGGGAATTATTTCAGTTCAGTTTTCTGCATTAGGTTTCTGCATCTTGGAAGGGCAGTCATATAAATCAGATTGTCAGGTTCCAGCCAAGACCCAGGTGGCAAAGTGTAAATTTTCCAGTATAACTGAAAACACTCTGAAATTTTTGGTTGGCAACAGTCCACCTCCATTAAGATGACCTGATGATTTAGCTGCTAATTGACTCTGTGCAATTCACTTCCAATTCTCATAATCACTGTGATATCTAAGGTACTTGTAAAACTGATGGATTTGTATGTATGATTTCTCTGAAGTGCAGAAATATGACAAGTACCATTTTCCAGATGAAAAGGTGGAACAGAGACAATTATCTGTTAATGATGTTCTACATGTTAATTTTTGTAATGGTGTTACTATATCAAGCTTTTCTACAAATCATGGAGTAACAAGTTGTCTTCATTCCTTCAAGTCACATAGACAAGGAAGAAAAATATTGAAGGACAGGCACACTTCATTAAACTTAGTGGTTTTGGTGCAGGGAAAAAGAAGAAGAAGGGAAGGACAGCTTCTAATGCATTTGTTCACATTTAGCTCTTGTAGCAGTAGAGTTAGATGCACTTATTTAGCGCATTTAACTAGCAGATAAGTTGGCAGACTCTTCCTTCAGTCATCTTAACCAAAGACATCCTAGAAGCCAGTAACTGAGCCCTGTTGGTTTTAGTCTCACAGTCATGCTCTCTCTGGGCAGAAACAGAACAGAAAATAAACAATCTTTGCTTTAGCAGGGTCTGTTTCCACTTAAATGCTTCCATAACCCTCTCATAGCAAGTTTTCAGTGTATTGGCTTTTCACTAAACACTGAACAAAATTAAGGCAGCTGATAAGGACCAAGGCCTGCTATGGTTCATCTTTCTAGGAGCAACTGAAGAAGGTGGTAATGATATAAATCTCATATCACTTTTAAAACTACCTCCTTGTCTTTTTAATGTCATTCTCAAGTAATCCCCTAGGATTTGGTATTTATATCACAATATAGACTGTGGCTACATACTTTTACCAAACATCTTTTGTTTTCACTGTTTATATGTAAGCTACCATAAAAGTTAGGGGGTGTTCTTTCTGTTTTCTCTCTTCATTACAGCCACAGCAAATTAGCATGTATTTCCAAACAAGGCTGTCAGTCTATGGCTTAAAATCTGGCATGCAGTAAAGTGCCTACATGTATTTCTACCCCTAACAGTGGATAAAATGTAATGGTGTTTTTAAAGTACTGATTTCTGCTAAATGTTGGAATAGAAAGAGAACCACACATGAGCTAAAGGTCATGATATTTCCAGCTCCAACTTTCCAGATGTTAATGTTGGAGAGAAAGAGCTAAACAAACTATGCACCTCTGGACATTAAAAGGAACTTAAATATATTCCTCTATCAGTAGTAATTGAAGTTGAATGGAGAAAAATGAGAAGTAAAATTATTTTCAGCAGACTTTTTTTAATGTATTGCTTAATTAGTTTTAGAATCAGTCAAATGATAACAGTTCTTACTGAATGGACTCTTTAGCCCATAAATGACATTCCTTATCCACTGCTACTCAAATAATTATGTCTTATATATACACCCGTGTCCACTGCTTTTATATTTTAAAAGTAGACTTAAGAAGATTACTTTGATAGAGCTGAGTAAACTGATCTAAATGGACATAAATGAGTGGATAAACTATCTTTTCTTAAAACAAATATATCTCTCTTCAATATTTCCAGCATTGTACAGTGCCTGTGAACTCATCCCACTCTTTGATCTTGAACCACTTGGTGATTTCAGTCAGAGGCAAACATCTTAAAGACACTAAGATTCTGAAGTTATGTGAAATGGCATCAGGTAGGGGAAGACATAAGAGACTTCCTGCCAGGAAATAGCTATGCTATGAGCATAACTTATGCTAAACTCAGAAGAAATCTATTTGGGGAAAAGTGTTTAGAAATACCCTCCTCACAGGATAATCTTCAGAACTTGCACTTTCTGAGAAACTAAATTGCCTTGGAGATAGAAATCTGTAGGAAAGCTAGCTTTAGTCTCAGTCTTCACAGATGAACTTGTTTCTAAGAAAAACATTTTTACAGAAGAGGAATATGACCAAATGTAAACTGAACACAAGGCAAACATGGCAATATTCCTCTTTGTTAAATTAGCTGATGCTGAGTGATTAGTACTATTGTTCAGCTCAGCTGTTGACTCTTAGCTGATTTCCTAGTGCTTAATTCCCAGATAATTTCAAAGAGATTTATGCATGAACTGAGAGTTAGACATAGACTTAAATATGGTACTGACACAGGCATTGTATAGGCATATATTTAATACAAATATTATGAATTCAGGCTTCAACAACATCTTTAAGCACTCTGAAGTTGAAGAGATTACTCATGCTCCTACAAACTCTTGCAGTTTTGAGCACCCTGTTTTGATTATGATGTAGTAAGAAATCAGTACGAGTCTTCTCTGAATCTGATGAGTGGCTTCAACCACTGAATTCTGGCAGTGTTGAAGAGGCCTCAATCAGTTAGTTACTACTCTTCTGCATCTGGCTTGGCAACCAGTCAAGAAGAACAACAGTGCTCATTTCACATTCATGTATTATACACAATTTGCTTTGAATACCTTGTTTATTCTGACATGAAGGCTGTGTTTTAATTTCATTTTGGTACTACATTAGTGGGAAGACGTGAGAATTGAGGGCACTACTCAACTCTTGAGCCACAGATCAATAGACAAAAAGTTTTTAAGTGGTTTGGAATGCCTGCATTGATAAAGATATATCCATTATTCTTCTTTCTGCTACTGGGGCAGAAATTATAAATATTTTAAGAACCTCAAAATAGATGGAAGTAGTAGTATTATTGACTAAGCAGGAACTGCTTGCCAGGAGATTAGGCTTTAGTTGGTAGGATTTAAATATGCCTGGCATGTCAAAACAATGTGACAAATCAATGTTTTCATAATCTTCTGTGTCTACCTCATAACTTGTGAAAGGCTGATGGCTGTTGCCAGCTTGCTTTGTTCTTAATAATATTTTTGAAGATAAGAAAGTGAAATGGCTCCATTTCAGGAATTAAGTAATTTCTTTGTGCCAAAATACTGACAAGAACTCTTGGTGCAGGAAGATAAATTAGAGTTCTGACTCCTGCATCACAAAAAAGATGTCATGGCTTGAAAGGAGCCTGCTGTTCAAGCTGGTGTTACCTCTTTTAACATTGCAGATGTGAATGTCAAGTGAGTTTTCTATGTGAATTTCTGTAATGGGAAATGGAATAGACTGTTGAACTCAGGGAATTTTAAAAGTCAAGGATAATTTTAGGGAAGGGGAACACGTGGACCCCAGTCAAATTATAACATTAGCTATATAGCACTATTTGCTACCCACATCTAGTGGTATATTTGCCTTGTTGTCTTTGCCACTGATTATTTCAGCTCCCTCAAAACTGCACTTGCAGTGCCTTCCCCTCCCTTCATGTAGACAGTATTTGAACACCTAGTGAACAGCTCTCTATACACCTCCATTCTAATACAAAAAATTTTCTTTCCTATAGGTCCAAAATGGCAAGACTCCCGCTCAGACCCTTATTCAGTGCAGCAACAGCAGTAGCCTCCTCCCAGTACGCCTCAGCTATCCTGATTCAGATACTTCTATCTGCTTCTAGCTTTATTCCTTTGACCTGGACACCCATGTCCTTATGCCGGTTCTTTCTCTGCTGCAGTAAATACATTTGTCTTCTTACTAGTTCAAGACCTTTTGCTGTTTAGTTGAACTCTTCCTATTGGAACCCATCTTCTATTACCATGCTGTTGTGAGTATTACACATCTTTGTTCTTTCAGCAAGCCCAACCCTTGTGGCCTCTGTGCCAGATGGATACCTACAGCCATTTTTCACCCTCCTCTCTTCCAAAGCCTTTCTCATAATGGTTGCTCCTGGTACCTTGCTCACTGACAAAGTAAGTAGAAAATGGACAGTGTCCATCTGGGGCTTCAGTTGCTCTTCTGTTCTTTGCCTGTATTACTTTTTGGTTGCCTGAGTATATTCATCTGGGATAGGGAACTCTTTGAACAGAGACTGTTTATTTTGAAACTCCTGTGAACACTGTAATGCTTGATCTGTGATTGATGCTTCCAAACAGTATGGTGAGTCTGTATTAACATGATTTACCTGATGGAAAATACCACTGGCACATGAAGGAAGTGACATAAAGGTCACAAATGAGATAAGAATTAAAATCATTTATTACAGATGACTCACAGGTAAATAGGAAAACTAGCTGTCAGCACTTCAGAAGAGGAGTCACAGCAAACCTTCACCTCCTCACCTTGTAATAATTCTTACATCACCTGTAGTTATAGGCCTGCCCTTTTACACCACTTTGCACACCTTGGTCTATCTGCTTCAGCTGAGAGTAGTTCTTCAAACTGGACAAGCTCCTGGACAGATGTGGTTAAGACCATGAGCAGGAGTTCATTTGTTTACAAAGAATGCATGTTTAAAATTGGGCAGTATAGTCCTTTGCTTTTCCAGTTTAAACAGAAGTACGACAGACATCAAAGAAGGATGAAATACTGCTGGAAAATCAAATATTAAATAGCTCTTTGGTGAAAAAGTGTTGTAATTCCTACTATAGCTTAGAAAAAAAAATAGCAACAAAAAGCATATAAATATATCCTATATACAAACCCAGTACAACACAGCTGTCTTGTAAGCAGGGATTAGTAGCAGGACACTGTTATAGAAACAGCACATATTTTCCCTTGGGAAACTTAAATCCCCAAAAATTTAGTCCATTCAAGGCCACAGAGAAACAATGTGCTGCTTATGCTTATTTCCTTTCCTTGTTGCTGAGGTTGACATTTTACAAACCAGGCTTCTGTACATTTTACATTTTGTTTAAAAACTACAAAGTCCTTGGATCAACATCCTTTTTTTCATTTAAAAAACATCTAAATCCATTCCTCTCACCTTTATATTTTTATGTTTCACTTGCTTTATTAAACCAGATAACATGAAGTTATTTTCACTCTTCCCTGCAAGAGTATAATTGATAGAGCAGTTTTAGTAGAAAAACACAAGAGATTCATCTTAAACTAGTTTAATTTAAACAGCTCCATGACAACAGCTGGAAATATAGCTTCTGGGAAATGTGAATGCAAACTCAGACTGGAAGATAAGATTTAGTGACATGAGTGAGTTGCAGCTGCTACATTCTGACACAGATACTACTACATCTAGCAACATCTTTTTCAATTAGAGTCAGAATGATCCCTAAGATAAGCAGCCATCCATTTGCTTTAGGGCAAGCTGCAACTGGACATTAGATGGCAACTGAATTCTTCACAACTCAGCTTGCATTTTCTTATTTGCCATTTTAATAACAATTCCTGTACAGGTCAGATACCCTTTCCCCTCCCTGCACTACCTGTGATTGCCAGCTGTGTAACAAAGTAGGTCATTCGAGATTTCCGCTTCCTCCTCCAGGTAGAGAAGAGCACAGTGGCATTTCCAGCAATTGTGACAATAAAGAGAATCCAAAGAGTCACCAGCTGCTCTGTCTGCAATGGAGAGAAAGGAAAAGAGCACATCAATAGGTGGGTAGTGACTTGGGTTAAGACAGTCACTTATCCTTGAACAATAAGATGAGAATGGAAAATGGGAGTGAAATGTGAGTTTTGCCAATTGATTTCAACTATTTAGTCTAAAAGATATTCTTGGGTTTTTTTCAGAAAACACTTAGATGCATCACTGCTAGTGATGTTCATTCCAGTTTGATTTGCAGTGGCTGTGTTACTTCTATCTTCACAAAACCACTAGCAGGGTCTGTATTCAGCACTTAACGCTAAATTGAGAAGCTGCCCTCAGCTCTTGTGCTGCTCCAGCAAGCTGTGAAATAACCAGCTGCCTCACTTCATAAGGAATGTTGATAGATGGGCTCCTTTGGAGAAATGGGGGAAATAAATAATTCTCTCTTTCCCAACTCCAGTGAGTCTGGGTCATCCACGAGCCCTACAAAATTCAGACATCCACTCCATGATCTAGATGTGCACCAAGACTGAAAAGGAAAAATGACCCACTAAGGAAAAGTATAGCTGTGTAGCCAGTGATACGTGATGACAAAACGTCCCCTAGTGGTGTGTGTACAAAGAAAAGAAAGTGAGAAATAAAGCTATTTGTGCTCTCCAAGCATCATGATCCTCTGTCTGCAAGAACAAGGGAGTATGTGTCCATGTTTGCTTGTTTGGTGAGTGCACATCCAGTCTTCATATCCTAGCAACTGGAATGAGTTTCAGGTTATGTCAATGCAGTCGTTTGGGATCTTCCAGTTCCTGACACCAAACCCAAAAGGTGGGAGTTAGAGGAAATTGGAGGAGATAAGTAAAGGCTGCAGTTGAAGAGGAGTGCCAGCTGCTGGCCATACAGAACTGACCCCAAGGCACTGTCCTGAGCAGGCTGGGGAAAGGAGGCTACCAGTGACACCCACACCTACCTGTTTGGGCTGATAATAGAGCAGAACCAGGGGAGAATACTCATTAAAAGCATTTGGAATCCACTAACCCATGACTTTGTAATGGGCGAGCAGAAACCAGAGCTCCAGCTGCTTGCAAACAAAATATCTCAGCTGTAAACATGGAGAGGGAAGGTGAAATGAAAGGAATGGAGCAGCGACAAATAGCTTCTTGCTTCGCAGTGAGCTTTAGTGCCTCCTCAGCTCTTAGTCTCCAGCTGGCCAGAAGCCATGATGTCTCCTCTGCTGGGGAGCCATAGCTTTGCTCCAGGTAGGGAGCCCTGCTACACTGTGGATTATATGGTTGTGCGGGGAAGGTGACGAGCAGTTTGAGGTTGCACTCTGTGCCTGAACCCAGAGATTAGATTATCATACAGTGAAGGCTTTGTTGAGATGGTTTCACTCTTCCCAGCATGATCTCTTTCACCAGTGTAATCTACCATTTGGGTAATCTCACCTAACTTTAAAATTCCAAAGAGAGAACAATTCTAAATTGTCATAGTGTTGTCTAGATAATAGCAGTGTCTCAGAGATGAGTCACCATTCATCGCACCTACCATGGGATGGCCTGTCTCCACTGATTATAGTGTGACCTGGATAAAACAACTTGTGTGGGCTGGATGCTTAGCTTTTAGACAAAAAAAAAAAAAAAAAAAAAAAAAAAAAAAAAAAAATCCACTTTTTTGGGGTATCTGCAAATCTCTTGAACTTCTTGGAAACAAATTCCCTTCAAAATGTGTGGCACAGGCATGGTAGAACTATTTTTATGGGGATGCTTTGCTTTGTACAGGAATTGGGAGGAAATGTCTTTTTGAAAGATAATAAAATCATAAAAGGTAAGATTTCACATCATTTTTGTCCTTGAAAACTGTGACTTCTCCTTGGGGTTTGGTTTGTCTTTTCCATTTCAGAAAAGATATTTCCTACATGAGGGAAACTAAGGGACAGGACTTGTTCCCATTTTCTCTGGTATAAAATCAGGAGACTATTTTCTTAAAAGTAATTCTGTATTTCTATATTATACTGATGGATAGGAACAGAACAAGGACCTGACACTCAAATGTTCTTACAATTCTCACAGAAGAAATAGCTATTGAGGAAGAGAGATTGTTTTAGAAGGGTGTTTCCTCACCATAGGGGAGCAGCACATATGGTCAGCTTAAATCCCCTCCTGCCAAGTTAAAAAGCAATGATTAACAGTTAAGCAATTTTAGGCTGCAGAAACAAACAATTAAGCCGGACTGCAAAGATAAGTTAAAAAATACAAACACTGAATATAGTATAAGTCTGAAAGGCTATAAACAAAGAAATAAAGCCAAAGTGTCTATTTGTTGGAGCTCCCATTCAGACAAAAGAGAAAAAGGTCTCATTCTTCAGGGTAAAGGAGCTATAACAATGGGCAACTTAAATCACTGCAGCCTCTCTCAGTCTGTGTTAACTTGCAGAATGAAAACTTCTGTGCTTATTAATGGGATGGCCACCTTGATAAAGGCCTTCATGGAGGCTAGGATTAGAATTCAAAATTACCTTCATGAGTTGGAAACATGCACTGGGAAAAAAGCAAGATGCTGTTCAACAAAGTATAGGACTCTGGTGTAGTGGGTGTAATCACAGTGGGTTGGACCAGTCTTCAAAACATCCTCCCTCACACACAGCACATATGTAAAGTGGCCCAGAAACGGAACATGACTTAGTAACATCATCCTACTATGAGAGCAACAGCCACTGTCATAGGATTGACACTAGACTTGTGTGCCTCTGCTCTAATCCTTCCACTGTACTATGCCCACTCCTAGGCACAGTGCTTCAAGAGAGACACAGAGAAATGAGGTGACAGCAGTCTAGAGGATATAGCCAGGGAAAAAGACTGAATGAATCAAGTTGCTAAATCCAGCAAAAATCAGACTGCAGCAAAAGATGAACATACCCTTGAAGACACAAGAAGACAGATATAAAAAAGGAAAGGACTAGGAAAGGACTAATCTCTTCTTTAGATCTACTGCATACTGGACAAAAAACAGTGAATCAAAACTATAGCACAGAATTCAGGATGAAAATTTTAAAAAATTGACTTAAAATATATCATTCATATATTGATTGAGTCAGTGAAACCTCCATCTGTGAAAGTGTTAAAAATAGTTATTAGATTAGAGAGATAGCTGAAGAGAGATAGCTGATGGATCCTTGAATTTCACTCTAGATGCATTTTCTCTAATTTTGTTTTATTCATCACCTTCAGGTTGCTTAGACATGGAAGTGTTTCATTTCATGTCTTGTTCATTCATCAAACAAAAATCCTCGCTTAATAACAATCCTCAGCAAGGTAATTTACAAAAAAGCATTCTTTAACAACATGTGCAGGCATCAGAAGCATTCTGATAAAAAGAAAGATACTAATATCTCCCAAATCTCTGTGTAGAAGCTTTTGACAAGGGCTTCTTTTGCATGAGGGTTGATAACTACAATATATGAGAATGCTATGGGAGAGATTAGTGTCATACACCAGTTATTTAGGTTAGAAAAGCTAGAGATACTGGTGACTCAAAGTCAAGAGAATTTCCTTGGCTTGACTAGTGCCATTATACATGCTGCTGTTCCACAAGGCTGCTGTGTTTGGAGCATGGAAGTGCTTGATATCTGGAGCACATATTGATGTACTGCTAATTTGCTTTAAGATTAAAACCAGCTTTGGTCAATGAAAAAAGCCTCTTCATGGGTGAAATGTAAGCCAGAACACCTGCTGAAGATTGTGTGCATTTTTCTTTGGCTATAGAAGAGGCTTCTCATTCTGTTTCTCTGATAATATTTCTGAATCCATAGGCCATGATAAGTCTAGCAAAAGCAGTATTCTGCTTTATATTTGAAACAAAGATCACCCCTGTGAGCAGCTTTAATCAAGACCATAGCTAAATCCTTTTGGAGATATTGGGTAACATTTTGGTGCCATGATGCCATCCCTCCTTCCAATTCTCCCTAACCAACTTCCTTGCTTTGTCATCTTTCAGGATTTGTATCCCTTCTGTTGAGGAGCACCAGCTGTGTCTGTGGAAGAGGGTTCCTAATAGCCCATCCCAATGTAGGTGCTGTTGCTCATGTCACAAGGTGCAGAGCCTTTGCCTGATAGCAGATGTTCAACTATTAGTGCACAAAGCATGTTTGTACTTGAATGAGGACTCTACGTAAAACAGTTTAGTTCTAGCTGCTGAGGCTGGTTGGGAAACAGCCTGGGAAAAATAAGTTTCTAGGTAAGAAATGAGCAAATAGGAAAAGAGAGAGGTACTCCATTCCTGGAGTGACTGGCTGGCCTCTTAATGTGAGGACAGGTGGCTTATGGTGAATCCATGGCCTTGCTGACATAGTGTCTTCCTACACTATGTCCTTGATCACTTGGGTGAAGAAGAGGCACTGATTTCTCATATCACAGGTCAGTAGTGGCTTAAGTCCCCAAAGAGCTCCTTCCTGTCAGTTGATCAAACTCTGGGAATATTGATCTTACTGCTTGACTTTGGTATATTTTAAAAGTTATGGTTTTAGCATAGCTTATTGCAGAAATTGAGATTGTAAGAGAGCTGTAATCGTGGAGCAAGCCAAAGAATTTTGTAAGAATGTCCTTAACACATAAGAAGAATATATAAAAGTCCTTTGTTAAATTGAGTACACATCATGCTCACGGTCAGCTTTGCCACTGGTAGATTGCATTGCACTTTCTTGAAGGAGGGAAAAAAAAAAGAAAAATCTTTTCTCACTTTTTAGTTGCAGACCATGTAAGAAAATGGAGTAGTCTAGATTCACATTTTTTTGATCCTGTTGCAGAAGATCTGGATTCTTGAATGTTCAAAACTGAAAATGTTCAGGACAGATTTGCTGTTTTTACATCCCCCATTTAGGATGAAAAATAAAAGCCCTTAAAAAGTCCAAACAAAATCCAACAACAAAACCAAAGCAAACAAAGCAAACCAAACAGGAAAAAAAAGCGCACACACAAAAAACCCCAAACCCAAACAAACCAGAAAAAAAAAAAACAAAAAAACCCCCAAAGAAATAAACCAGGAAGATTAGTTTTCCAGAGGCAGACAGGTGCCATACAGCTTGACTGATTTCAGTCAGGAATTTACAGTCAGCTTACCTCTAAGGCAAATTGCACTTTGGACTGCAACACTGAAAGGAATCAAAGAAATACACTAATCAACACAATTTAGTTAGGGAGTTTTAAAGTACTGGCACAACGTCTGATATAATTCATAAAGTTATTTTAAATAAATAAACAAAGCAAAAATAAATTAAAAACCTCTCTGTCCCATACCTCCAGATTTCTCCGCAGCAGAAACCCTAGAGGAGCCTTCTGGGGTCTAAGTGCGGCCTACAGTTTCTAACAGGAGGGTGTGGAGAAGATGGAGCAAGGTTTTTCTCAGTCATGCACAGTGAAGGGGCAAAAGGCCACAAGTAAGAGTTGTAACATGAGACATCTTGATTAGACATTAGGAAAAAAGTATTCATCGTGAGGGTGGTCACACACTGGGATGGAGCCCAGAAAGGCTGCAGGCTCTCCACCCCTGGAGATATCCAAAACTGCAATGGGCACTGCCTGGAGAAATCCGGCATACTTTGAATTTGCTTTCGAGTGGTTGGCACAGGTGACCTCTAGAAGTCTTTCCCTACCTGAATTATCATGCACACACATAAGTGTGCATCTGACCTATTTTCTTAAGGAATATTCTTAAAACTGGAAGGTACTTATACAGACGTAATAAGATGAGTACTTTGCGCAAGTCGTGTGTTATTTATTGTATCACAGAAACATGAACAACTCATGGCTTTGTGTGAATCTTTATGTGAATTAAAGTTCGCTCTGCAAATAAAAAGTAGGAGTCTAAAGGCTACTGGCACGGAAAAGGTACAAACAGAGAAGTCTTAGGAAAAGAACTTTAAAGGATAAGATAGTATTATTCTTATGCTTATTTGGAGGCCTGAGATGAAGAATTTCTGCCAGGTGTTGACCAGCTTAAACAGTGGGCTCTCAGAAGTGAAGTGTGATGCCACTGAAGGGGTCACGACTCTTGTTATTCTTACCACCTACAAAATAAAGGTTCTGTAGGACCTAAAAAAGAATGAACTTCATTAAACTGCCAAATGGAGACATCCTTATTTCTTCTTGTTTTGAAACTTTCTACACAAGTTGTGTTGTGAAAAATCCCACAACCTAACAGCAATATGCTTGCAGATAAGCTGTAGGTGCATTATGTATGCTTTAGTTGTAGACAGCAATTCTGACTGTCAATAAGGAAAAAATAAGGGGCACTAAATGTCTTGCAAAAAGAGGCTCACCAAATGGCATACTTGGGCTAGAAGCCAGCTTCATGCAGGAAATACTAATGACCTAAATGTAAAGATTCAGATGATTAATTTAAGCAATCCCCTATTGCTCAAGAAAAGCTGAAAAAATGGCTGAATCATTTTTGATTCATTTGCTGAGAGGCGTCTCAGTAAGAAAGAAACATGCTCAAACAACTGAGAAGGACACTGAAATCTTATACCCTCATTGTTACAAGCAGCAGAAGTTGTACTGTCCACTCCTGTGATACAAACATGTTTCAGAAGGATGTCCTCCAGCTAGCAAGAAAAAACTGAGGAGATGTTTCTACACAGAGTTCACACAAGATGTTCCTGAAAATTTTAGGAAAGCAATTTGATTGACACTTAAAAGCTCTGAGAAAACTCATGTGAAGATAAGAAAGACTGGGAAAAGGGAAAGTTTAAAGCTAAGTTTTATATTTTGTCTTTGAAACTACTTCTACTGCAATTGGATTTCAGAGGAACACATTTGGAAGGCAACAAGGCCTCTAGGAGCTGATTATTTTTTTTAATTAGTGTGGCCTGGAATGGAGCCTGATTCAAAGTGCATAAAAACAAGTTCAGCCCCAGGTTTGACTCTGGGACTCCTGCTTTCCCATTTCAATGTCACCAGTCATGCCTGATAGTTCTCATATCTCCTGCACAGAAGCTGCTTTACTGAAATGCTTTGTGACTGACTCCCTGTGTTATCCTCCCAGCACAAGGTTATGGGACATTCTGGAAATCATGAGATGCATTGCCAAACAAAGCCTTCACAACACATCAGAGGTGCTGGCAACAGTCACTTCCCAAGGGGTCTTTATGGCTGGGAGAAGGGCACAACTGGAAGGAACCCAAGCTGGTTTTTTTCTATTCTGTTGAACTTGAGAAGGAGTTTTGAATGAGCTTGTGTCTATATGGTATTACACTCACAGTCTGTGAATGTTAATGTGTTATACAGAGGAAAGATCTATAACATTTTCCTCCTTTTTAGACTTATGGAAATGGACAAGCTGAGAAAGTCTGTTCACTAAATCAGGACACTTTCTCATGGAAACATGTAATTATGTTAAGATAACTCTCTCTTCTTTTTAAATCTAGCAAAGATGTATCTATTTGTTTTCAGAACCCCTATTTTTAAAAAAACTTATTTCTTAGCTGTGACTTTACTGTCACAGATGAGGCAGGGTCCTTTCAGACCACAACATTTAATACATGATAATTGCTGTGATCTTTCCAAACTCAAATAACAGCTGAACAAGCCTGCACTCTGTCCCAGATTTCTGCATAGATGTGGCTGTGACAGTCAGTAACAAATGTTAATAATTCAATTCTACTAGCAGATAGTTCATATTTACCATTCTGCTGTGTTTTGGTACAACATGACTAATAAAGGGGGACAGTTCTGTCCAGTTATTACCCATTGCACTCTAGGAAACTTCCACAGAATTAGATAAACAGATATTCCTGATTTAAATGTCATCAGAAAAGATATATTTTTACTATTTTCTTCGTAGGAATTTTCAATGGGAAGAGATAATATTAGGTCACTCAATGGTCCATCCATAATTGTATAACTTTGACAGCCATATTTAAAACTGTGAAATGCTGTTTTTCCTAATCACAAAAAAGAGTAAAATTATTAAGTATGCCTAAATTGTACAAGTAAAACATCTCAAAAAATGTAAAATATATTACTTTCCAGGCATATTTATATAGGAGAGGCAGACAGATGCAAATCATATGGCTCTGTGGACCATAGAGACAGTAGTATGAGGGTTGCTAGTACAAAACTGCCCAAATTAGTTGGCTCAGCGCAGCTCCCAGTTGGGATGTCATATTGCCAGGTCTTTTCTGTGTTGCATTTAAGCTGCTAGATGAAGCCAGCCTGGCCAACAGCACTGCAGCAGCAGTTTCACAAGGAGACCAGCTATTACATTCTCAGCTCAGCATCTCAGGAATAGCAACAGTCATTATGGCATATTACAGAGGCTGTGTTCAGGAGTTCCTGACACCTTATTTGTGTAAACTTAATTCTCCTCCTTTCCCCACACTGAAAGATTGCAAAGTTACCTCTGAATTATTTGATATGTCTATTTTATAAAATGTGTGATTGCATTTGCAGAGATTACTCCAGAAATTTGACAGCACTCATTATTAT
The DNA here is from genome assembly GCF_001604755.1 of Lepidothrix coronata. Taxonomy (NCBI): domain Eukaryota; kingdom Metazoa; phylum Chordata; class Aves; order Passeriformes; family Pipridae; genus Lepidothrix; species Lepidothrix coronata. The sequence goes on from NW_016690183.1 coordinate 12,934,075, forward strand.
TTTCCTATTATGTATTCAAGCATGGGATGCTCTGTATATTTGCTTGAAAATCAGAATGAACAATAGGATAAGAAAATGCTTTCCAGGAGATAAAGCAACTCCTGCATTTGGATGAAAGGATAAGGACACCAGATTCTGACTTAAACAGGCTCTGAGGACACTTGGGGACAAATCCATGGTACCTGATACTCCTACAAAACCTACAAAATGTTGTTCTCCTCAGGTCTTTGCTGGAGATGGTAGGCCCTTTGTAAAGAGATTCCATGGATAAGCAGCACATGCTCCTAGATTTGTCCTTACTCAATCTAGGCTGTGATGTCCTGTTTAATATCTGAGCTACATGGGCTTAAACATGTAGGTACAGGGAATGCTACAGTGTAGGGAGAGGACATTTTCAGGCAGAGAATCAAACAGTCCTTCCTGAAACAAACTGGGAATTTACATTATACGTTTAAAATAATCTGTTGTACTTTTGATATGCACATAGTTCCTCCTGAGAGCTCTAACACTGCAGCGTCATTGCTGGGGTGATGTTGGGCTCATGACCAGGGCTCATGGGCCTAGAGTGAGGGGAGTGTCAACGTGTGGACCAGTGGCTAGGATTCCCACTTGGCAAAGGAGAGCATTGGGGCTCCTAGCGACTGCGGGTGTAAACAACAAAACCTTTGTGTCCTGCTGCTCAGGGGAGGATTCAACTCTGTGCAGCAGAAAACAAAATAAGAAAATTAACTACCTGATAGAAGTCAGCCCACTCTGCTGGGAGGCAGGAGATGATGGTGGAAACACAGTGCCACCAAGAAAGATATAGCTACTGTGAATTTTCTCCTTTCGAGCACTCTAACCTTTACTCTACTGCATAAAAGTAGGGCATCCCATTTCTCAGCAGACCTCTTAAAAGAGATCCCTACTCAATCCTCTTCTATCATTGGGGAAGCTTCTGGGGTGGTGAGTACTTGGCAAGAGGAGCTGCTTCCTCCAGCCCTGACAAAGCCTTCCAACTCTGTGGACAACTGGGGCAAACCTATTCTGAGATTTCAGCTTCTCCCCAGACAGGTTTCTGGTTTGTATCTTGTCAGGCTTATAGAGTAAAGTGGAAAAAGGCCATAGGTGTTCAGATGACCTCTGTTCCTTCTAGACTACTGCATTTGGCAGGGGGCAGTTGACACTCACTTAGGGCCCTTTTACACATAGATTAAACACATGTGGAGGAGATTGTAAAGGGATGTAATGAACACTCCTTTGGCCTGGAAGGTTGAAGCTGTAATTAATACCAATTTGCACATCTGTTCTGAATTAGGTGCTGAAACAGACAACAGAACTCCTTGTGGTTTAAGACAGTAACCTACCTGGATGCTTCTTGAAAAGGCATCTGGGCTTTCAGGGACCATTTGTCATAACACAGCAGCAAGACCTGAATGTTAGCGGGCATGAGGCAGTGCCTTTGCCATGGAAGCACCAGCTCGTCTTTGATGGTGAGTCGTGCATGGGTACACATAGTCCTGCCCCAAAAGCTGCAACTCTGCATGCTGAGAACTACCCTAGGGAGCCCACATGGCCCCAAAACAGACTTTGTTAGCAGAGCCTTGGTGAGCAGCTGGCCCTTCTACAGTAATGACCACCAGAAGAAAATGTGTGTTCCTCCAAGTGAAGGAAATGCTTCGTTCTTGAGCCCCCCTCAAAAAAAAAATTAGGACTGAACTGGCAAAACACTCTCTAATCTGAAACAGTGCAGGATTTAGTTGTTAAGCAGAGGAATAGACAGAAAGTCCAATGCTTCCGAAAGTGAAGCAGTCACAGGTCAGCCTGTAACAAGACTTTCTGGCACTAAGGCACATTATTTTACTTTTGTCATGTTGCCACCACAGTATAATACAGACAGTACCTTAGGTGGGTACAGGTTGTCCTTTTGAAACATGGGAGGAAAAGAAAAAAGCAGTGCACGCTCCCATAGTTTGAGCAGCATGTGAGGTATCCTGCAAAGCTGTCATTGGATTAAACTGTTGAAAAGTCATTAACACAGGTACTGGGTGAGTGTCACTCCCTGGTCTCCATATATTAGGTTAGAGCATGTTTTCCTCTGACTGCTTTGATAAGATACATTACACCTGCATTTTCTGAGAAGAAATATCTTGTTTGCCCTGTCTGCACCCTGGCACACAAGCTCTGAGATCAACCTGTGTGGTGGCCGCTCATCCAGCTGCCTTTACAATCAGCTAGAGGCTACAGTGTGTTTGAAAATCCCAATAAAAGGGCAAAACCCTATTTGTAGCTACATTTTGAACATAGAACTCTGTTTTTCAAATTCATACAGCCTATTCCGAACTGAAACTTTTATTGCTTTAGCTGCTTAACCAGACCCTTGTGAAGAGGAAGGAGATGCTGTTTGGCTTGCTGGAGGGGACAAGGGCACGGCCACAACATGGGCAGAGCTGGTGGAGGACAGCCAACCGAGTCAACAGGTACCAGCCATACCTTCCACACGAGCTTTTCCAGAGCACTGAAACTGCTGGCAGGGAGCCCCGTCTTCCCTGCACTCTAGTCATCAGAGCAGGTGTTCTCTCCTTCCTTTCCTGCAGCTGCACCAGCTGCCACTCGTCTCCAGAGTCAAAATATTTCCATGCCTATCAACAGCTCGTAATTGATGTGAAATCAGTGAATCTCCTTGCAAAGTGCATGCTACATATGCGAGAGCCAGGCATCTGGCAGAGGAGTGCAAATCTAATGAGAAGCTCTCATCTAACAGAACCAAGTTTCCTTTAGCAGTGGGTGAGCATGCATGACTATCCATGGTTTCCTAATTATTGTAATTTACTCAATCTCTCCGATTAACAAGCATTTTTCTGCCTGGGGACTTTCTAATAATGAAATTAATTGTCACTTTTACCATTATAAAATACTTCTCCCATGACATTGCTCAGATTTACAGCCCTAACTGTGAAAAGAAGAAAGGAGATAAAGAGAAATTTATTAAAAGTATTTTGCTTGTCACTTCTGATATTTTTTTCAAAAGCATTTTAGGAGTCTAACATGGAGAAGGGGAAAAAAAAAAGAAAAAAAAAGAATTTTCTACCCTGAAATCCTAAATAGGAAACTACTATCTTAACAATAAAAAAATGTATCAACAGCATGTTAAAAGATGCCCTCATTAATTAAGAATAGAACCAGAGATCATCTCTTTCTTTATGAGGGGTGGAAACCTCCAGTAATTCCACTGATTCCACCAGCATTGTGTCTGAGCTCTACCAATCTCACAGCTGTAAAAATTGCTTTTGAATATATCCCCTTTTACCTCACATGTTGTGAAATGATATAAGTGCCTGCATCTTTCCAGTTGAAATTGATCTCTTTGGTCCTGAGCTCCAGAAGGAACAACAGGGTACTCCTTGTTAGACTTTTTAATAACTTGAACTTAACTTGTACAACATACCACAACAGTAAAGGGAGACATGGCAATCAGCATGAAATTAAGCAACAGCAATGGGCATAGAAATCTTAAGGAAAGAAAAATTTCAGTACCTCTTTAATCTTTTTCCTACGTTCACATATTGCCAGGGTGATGGTTGGTTTTGGAGAGAAATGAACATACTTCCCATGCCGCTCAGCAGCATTCACTACTGAATGACTCATCTGGTGCATTCTTAACAACAGCCTTTAAGAGACTACATCCCCTTCTCAAGTTAAAAACAAACAAACCAACTAATTAGAAGCTGTCCCTCATGATAAAAACAAATAAACAAACAAATAAAAAACCACAAAAGCCCAAACCAAACAAAAAACCAAACCCAAACAAACAACCAAAACCAACAAAAAATCCTCCTCTCACTTGTGTGCAATGTTTGTTACAGCTGGAAAATTGAAAAGAAATCCCTTATGTCATGACTATGACTATAAGAAATTACAGAAAAATGTGTTAAAATCATACAAGCTTTTGATTAAAGATGCATCTATAATCACAGTACCTCTACAAAAAAGCAGTACTGTCCTCTCTTGGGAGGGGATACAGTTGGCTAAGACACGTTATCCAATTCCTACAAGTACTTTGCTTTTCAGTAAATGCCTCACACATGTTGTCAGCTGTCTTTGCAGGGTAAAAAACCACCTATATCTGGGCAAAAAAAGTTCAGTAATCCTAGTTGCCTCCCCACACAATTGCTGAAAATGCACCAAAGCTGCAAGCATGTGAGAAAAGTAGTGCACGCCTTAAAAGAATACCTTAAAGGAATAGTAAAAAGATCCCCACTCCTCTTCTCTCACCACTTCAGTGAAAGTCACCGTTTCAGTACAGGTGACAAGGGTAAGATCCAGCCAGCCGGTGCCTCCCTGGGAGCTGCTGCTGGCTTCTGTGGAGCTGACCTCCATCACTGGGTTTTGTGTGAGTTGTCTAGGTGCTCGTTGTAGTAAGAGTTAATGCAGCCAGGCTTCTCCCGTAAAAGCGCAGCACAAAACCAGCTTCTCACTGCTCCACTACTGGCTACCAGAGGTGTCAGGCTTCAGTGCAGCTGAGTGATAGAAAAAAAAACAAAGCCAAGCTGGCATCATTTTGAGCTTTCCTTTGGTACAACTCTGACGACAGCTATCCACATGCTCTTTCCAGTAGCAGCAGCCAGTACAAAAGCCAGCACACATGGTCCCAGCCATGTGCTTTGTCGACTCTGGATTGCCTTGCACACCAAGTTGTTAGCTCTGGAGTCAGGCACACCTGTAAAAGCATGGACCTGCTCCCTGCATTAAGCCCAGGAGCCTGGGTATTCCACTCAGCAGATTTGCTTACTTACCCTGGCTCAGCTCACTGTGATTTTGATTACCTGCAGTATTACAATATATCCATACACAAGCACCAACACTCTCTCCTGTAGCAAAACTCTATTAAGTTTGTAGGCTTAAGCTATCACAACTTCCATGTCAATGTCTCCCTGACTTCATAAATAGGCCTCTCGCTCACCTTTGCAAAGAGCTTGAGTGTGCTGCACACCCAGGAAAGGCAGGGCTTTCTTCACCATATGGAGAGCCTGTCTGGGAAGGCATGGCTCCTACAGACTGATAGTGTCACTTATAGGCTCAAGGACTCTTCAGAACAAGGTAATCAATTATCTTTCTGCTCGTGGATTTTCTGGGCTCTGATCTCACCTACCCTCTGTTTATTCAGATGTTTTTACCTATCTCTAGTGACGTTACCCCAGGTTTACACCAAGATGGCAGATGAGAGTCACTTGTAAATCCAGAACTTGTTCAGCTTTGTGAAGATTCTCTGCTTCAATGACAATGCAATCCTAAGCAGAACGTGATGCATTTCACAGCCATACCCCACCAACTCAATTTCCTCTTACCTGCTCTTGACAAAACCCAGTCCTGTGCTTATGTAAGCAAAGATGGTCACAGGAGAGAGCAGGAATCTTTAAAATCCTCTCTTGCCAGCACAGCACACCCTCTTTCCAGCTGCTGGAGCAGGGGTCTCCACATAGCATCCATGCTCCTGATCCAGGTGGGACTGTGCCCCATCTACATAAGCAACAAGAGACGGGTCACTAAAAAAGGGCCCTCCAGCTCCCAGGGCGAGTAACAACAGGGCATGGGGGCACAAGCAGTGAAATTCCAAGGTCTAAGTTTTGAATCTGAACCCTCCCAAGTTGGGACATGTCTAGACCTGGAGCTTTGGACCAGGCTGTTCTAGGGACTGGAGAAACCTCTGAGTGTCTGAGCAATATTCAGACCTCTCCAGAAGATGCTGGAGTCATTCAGAGGAGGGAATCAATCTAGAGCAATACAGATAATCAGTACCAGTCAGGATGAGAAGGGACCCATATGCACCAGTGCTCAATATTTAACAGCAGTGAATGATTCATAGGTTGGAATGTGATCAGATAAAAAGAAATGTTGTAGAACCACCATGTTTTGCTTAAAACCACTGGGAAAGTGATCATTTATATATTATATGAAAGAGAGGGGAAAATTTTTTTGAAGTTTTTTCTGACTGATTGTACAGGTTGATTTTGAAACTCTGATAAGAATTATTTAGGTAGTGTCCAAACTTCTTGAAAACACAGTAACCTTTTTTTTGACTCTTCTTCCTTCTTCTTACCTTGCTTTCTTATACTTACAGATTTCTCTTCGCTGCAGTTAAAATTTATTACACTGAACTTTTGGGTTTGGTTGTTTTTTGTGCTCCCATTCCTTGAGCTTTTAAGCTCAAGCATATTATCAGCACTAAGAGGCTTTTCAGTAGCTACATCATACGCCAGATCATGTGCAGCTCTCAGGACTAACCAAGAGTGACTTCTCTTGTGGCTTTGCCAGCTACTTGATCTAAGTAGTGCTTATGGTGCTGCAAAAGGCTATACTGGGCCCTGCTCCAGTACTCTCCAGTCTACACAGGGCTAATTCAGGTTTTCCATCACTATTAACTTTTCTGCCCTTGAGTATTTCTCAGTCACTGTCACTGCCATGGTTTGTTGACATCTGGTTTTGCTGAAATGCTGTTTAGCCACAGATTTTGAAGCCATGGGCTGTGTCTGTGGTACCACATCTAGAATTAAGGTAATTCTCCAGAACACAACACTTTGTTTTAAAACCTCTACAAAGTCATGCCATCTCTCTGAAATTTGGTGTTGATTGTTATTTCCCCACCCTACTCCCCATGCTGAGAATAAACAAACTCTGAAATGAATGGTGAAATAAAATACTTCTGTGATTGAATCTCAAAAGCTTAAAAAAGGCAAGATCAAATCCTAGCAATTTCTCTATGGTGAAGGAGTAGCTGATTAATTCCTGTAACTGACTTTGTTGTTTTCCTCAGTTGGGACCTTGAAAAGTTTTTCAGAACTTTCAGTGATTTAAGAGACTTTTTTACAGAGAGAGAAATTGAGTCTTCTCTGTGCTTTAATATAAAATGCTCTCAAATTATTATTGTAAGACAATTTTTTATCTAATATATGATAAAATATTCTTCTTCTTTCTTAACATTTCGAATGGCTTTTTTTTTAAGTCATACTGTTGTACTGCACCACAGCATGCTTCACAAGTATCAAAGAATGGATTATTTGTAAGAAGAATAGAAAGAACTTGGAGTCCTCTTCATTTGTCTTTCCCTTTATCTTGGTCTCAGAAGCTATTCAAATTTAATTTTCTTAAATAAAGCTTTGAAACAAAGGACCAGAAAACCTAAGAGCATAAACGGTTCCAGTGAAAGGTGAAGTTGCCATGGCTGCTGTGTGCAGTAAAACCAATGTGGAGACACATGAAGGGAAACCTGCAATGCCTATATTGTATCTCCCCATAGTGGCATGATGTTCCTGACTGGCAAGAAGAAGAAACCATGTACAACTGCAGAAAGTAAAATCAGGAGACTGATAGACTAGCTCGGTTAGTTAGAGCCTGGAGCTAATAACGCCCCTGTGTGGGCCATTCACTTAAGAGTTGGACTTAATGATCCTTCTGAGTCTCTTCCAACTCAGAAGATTCTGTGATTCTGTGACATGATGCAATAGGTGAAGGTAGGTAACTCTGGAAAGGAGAAAAGAAAAGAAAAAAAAGAGAAGCAATGAAACAAAGTTTTTAAAGATCAGACAAAAATTAGTGATTTTGATTATTCGAGCCAGAAAGTCCTCGTGCAGGGAGTCTGGTCTTTCCTGCACAACAGCTGTTAAACACAATAGGTGGACATGGGTCATTTAGTACAGCACAGTGTGAACGCTCTATGGCAGGCAGAGGAGCCATCGCAGCAATGGTGGATGTTACATTCCAAAATTCAGCAGCAGTAGGAGGAAGAATGATGCAGGAATATATGGTTCCTCCTATGCTATCCATTTCCACATTTTGTCTTCACTGACAGAAACTATTGTGTGGCAGTATTTGTTGAGCATGAAGTTGATAACTTGCCAAAATAAGCCAATCTAAATGTTCTGATGTGTCTAATTGTTTAAAAGATTAGGCACCTCTGAAATGGGCAGAAAAAAGTTCTGCTCAAGTATATATTATTTTTTACTGAGACTTTATAGTACATTTCTCTGCTGCATTTAGGCAACATTGGGAGTAATTTGAAAAAAATATTCAATTTTCTGCTCTTTGGAGCTTCGTGCACCCTGGAGTAGTTGGACATAATCATATTAAATGCAAAGAACAAATAATGCTATCAGACTGCAGGAAGAAAGAGAATAAGATATCTTTTGCTTCTAAAAGAGTGGCAAGTTAATTGCTTTTCAGTAAAAAAACATGCTTATCCAAATCCTCATATGCCAGCTTTGGAAGAGGAAGGTTAGTCTGCTCTTACCAATGCACAGCTCTTCTCCCCAAAAGCTGAACATATGGGATAATGCAAATGGGCTCAGCTGGTGACTCAGACAGTGTAGGATGACTGTAGAGCTGTGTTCCCTCATTCCCACTGCACAGGAGAGAAGAAATGACACATTAATGACACAAGTCTTGTCTCATGTAAGCTCATTTTTCTTTAATTTACGAGATGCTTAGCAGGTACATTGGTTTCCTTTGGCATTGTGCCTCCAGAGGGGTGCAGATCTGTGTAGCATGGGTAGGCAATACCCAAACAGGCTGGATTGTTGCCCTCAAAGCAACAATCAAACCTGCATGTGGTCCCAGATCCTGGGCTGTGGCCGAGAAGGGAAGCCCTTGTTTCTGGACTCCTGGAGATATGCTGTGTGTGAAGAAAAGGGCTCCATATATGCCTCACTTAGGATGTAACTATTTTCCCAACACATTTGCATTCACATTTATACAATTCTTTTAGCCCCTCCAGGTGAAGATGGCATCAAGTTTCTAAATCTTCAAAGACTTGAAGTGATCATCTTTTATAAGCTAAATATGCAGGTACTAGGTTTTCTTGACAGAAACCCCTAGCACCCATTCTTCACCTTCCAGAATGAAGTGGCTGTAACTTAGGATTTGAAGACTCAGGAGTCAAAGCACGATTTCAGAAGCTGGTTTCAAATTCAATCCCAAGTATTTTATTTCAGGATCTATATCCCAAGGGCAGGACCAAGACATGCTGCCTGGAAGTCTGACAGAAGCATGCCAACACTGCCAATCTTAGCCATTCCCAGGCTTCTCTTGGTGAGTGTGTGAATTTCAGCTACACTCTGCAGAGACCCTGAAGTTGTGACTCTGTCCTATCTGTGCTGCATGGATCACCTTGGGCCACAGGGGCCAAGAGCCCACTGCATCCACTGCATCCTCGAATTTCTGGGTTCTAGAGTTAGAGAGACTAGCAGTTAGAGCTGAAGAGCCTTTCTCTTTTATGGAGAAAATTGCATTTGATTTTCATCCAGAATCTGAACAAACATAATTTTGAAATATTAGTAGTATCACAGAATGAGATAACTGCTCTCTGCTGGGCTCCAGCCTGATCTCTGACCTGTCAAATATATATCTAGCTTTGAATGAGATCCCCAAACTGACAGCAATTAGAATTTTCCTCTTAATTTAAGCTTTGAATCAGATCTTTTGTAAAAGTCTAGATTTACGCATAGTGAAGTACTGGAGTAGTAGAAATCACAGAATGCTTTAATAATAAATTATAAAATATGAGCATGTCATTTCTCTTCTATATACAACTTAAACAAATTTTCAAAGGAGATTTCTTTCCCATCTCTATTACTCTTTGTAGTCTTAATCTGGATTGGTTCATTTTACAAAAAGGATACACAACCATTTCTCTGTTTTTTTGCTGAGAAACTTTTGCAGAAGAATAAGCAGTCCTTAAGGAATTACTTTTGAAAAGAAGCAAGGAGATGAACAAAATATGTAGAGGAGTGCCATTAAATATTAATATTGTGTTAGTGGAACCACCAGACACCTTGAGATTTCAAATCTCTTTGCTCTGTTCCTCTCAATATCAAGACAATCATATATTTTTTCCAGGGCCTGATTCTCCATTCATTCATTGTGTTGCAGAGCAGGATTGCTTCCTGTTCTGTGACTGGAATTGCAAGTAGCTTCCGCAAAAAAAGAGCCAAGAACCATGAACTGAAACAGATGACTGATAAATGTGCATTCCAATAAAATATTGAAGCAGTCAACATAGTCACTTGGAATACTCTAACTTTTAAGGAGCTGAGCAGGTGGCCAAAATGTACGGCATCCATCAGGTGCTGGCATGTAGTTATGCGTAGAGACGCCAGTTAGTAGGTAGGATAAATTCACAGCTCACATCACCACCAGAAAGATTTTTCCTTCAAAATCTTTCGCTTCCGATTGCCAAGGCACCGTCTGCCCTTCTCAAAGCGCTGCAGCAGGAATGGGAAAAGAGCACAGAAATAAATCTAAGCTGCCAAAAGGGAAAGGTGGCTTCAGGTAAGCCCTGGCGAGCTCCCAGCACACCCGGCAGGCATGCAGTCAGCCTGCCTGACTGCATCCCCCGGCAGACTGTATGCTTATTAACAAGGAAACTGCAGAGAACAAAACACCAGCCATATGCTTGTCCTGTCCTGCTCTTCCCTCTGCTTAAGTTCCCAGTTAACTGCAATGAACACTAATGTACATTGAGAGAGGAGGCAAAGAGGCTGTGCAGACACAGATACTAGTTCCCGTTTTGTCTACAGCTGGCATCAGCAGCTCGTTGTACAGTCTACTGAGCTACAAGCCAGAGCCTCAGCAGTGCCAGAGCTCTGTTTCACACAGTACAGGAAGGCCATTGGAGGCAAATTGGCTTCAAGGTTTCCACAAGCCAAACTTCTTGCAGTGTTTTAAGCAGCTACTACTGACACATAATGCCTTTTACATATATAAATATGTTCAGTTTTCATATGATTGCTTAAAAGCATTTTTCTTCCCTTTGCCCATGTTTAGTTGAACTAAAATCAACTTAGCAGGCTATTGGACTAGATGATCATTGTAGGTCCTTTCCAACTGGAAGCCCCTTCCAACTAGTCTAATCTATTCTAGTCTATTCTATATTAATTCTTACTCCATCTTAAGCTACACTTTATGGATAATCACATATATCTGTTCTGGGAGATACTCTCCTCCCACTCCTTACCTCCCTGTCTACTACCTCTGGTGATTGCACACAAGATGTCAATTCTGTTCAAGACTTTACTGATTTAGGAGTTGCTCCCCCATCAGAGTGAAGAGGATTCCTAGATTTGATAAACCTATTTTCCTCTGCAGTGAATGAAGAATAATCCAATGGCTAAGACACAGCCTTGGAATTCAGGGAAGATATTAAATTCCTTGCTCCTCTGCTCTTTCCCATTCAGACCATGGCCAAGAAACCTCTGAAAGTGTGACACAAATGCCAAGTCTGACCCTTCTGGATGACATTCCTCATTCACCTGGATGCTGCTGTCTGCATAGTTATCTCTGGGCACACAGAGCACTTGGAGTATCCAACTGAGTGTTCATCTGTAATTTTTTACAGACTCTTTATATACAGGGACTTAATTCTCTATTTAAAGAAAGGTGCACCCTTGCAGACCATGGTCCTTGCACACTAAATCTGAACAAATTAAATCAGCACTGAGCTAAAACTGTGCTGAGCCTCCTTTGCAAAGCAGGGCTAGGTAAAGCCACACAATAAGTGAGCTGTTCGTTTCACAGCAAACTGAACTTTTGCTATGAATTTCTGTTGGGCAGACGGTTTCAAAAAAATACAATTCTGGGTAAAGTTTAAAATTAAAGAATCAAAGTTCAAAACATGGCCAAAAGAGAATAAATAAGAACATATTCTAAGACTATATTGCCAGCTTTAAACTCCAATGAAATAGTACTACAGATGCTACAGTGAGAGAAAATGGTGATAAGTGAATTAGTCTAATCCATCAACACAAAAAGCTTGGACAAAAAAACCCCACAAACCACAGTGTAGGTCCAAGAAATAGAAGAACTCTGTGTCCACAGGAAGGTAGGAGAATAAACCAAAGTGTGGGAAGAAAGAATTTTAAGTGCCTGCATCCCAGTTCTCCTTTCTGTGGAAGAAGTTGTACCTGAAGTAATGAATACACTCTGTCTTGTGGCGATGAGCAGCAGAGTGGAATTACAGATTTACAACGGAGGTGGAAAGCGGGTAGATGAATTGCAGGACTTTTTATTGCCAATTACAATTTCATGGCAGGGTTATTATTTATTAAATATAGAAGCAGCCAGTTGAATTCCAACTTATAAAAAGGCTGAAGAAATTACACAGAGCTAGACTAAAAGTCTTTTGCAGTAGCAGGCATGCTTCTGCTGCCTTCACATGGATACACACACACACACACAGAAATAAAAAAAGTCAACGTATGGAAGGGGAACAAGTTACACCCAATTTACTTTAAAAAAAGCCTAAGGTAGAGTAAAATAAATGTACTGTGCTGCTATCATTACTGCACCTGAAGAACAGTTTGAACAGCATAACTTCCTCAATTATTGAAGCTCAATTTTTTAGGATTTCCAGAAAAAGATACACGTTACACACTGCTCTCTTACAGAAAACCTGTGTACAGACAGAAAAACCCCCCCGTGAAATATGTCCCAGGTCAGAACTGGTATGTGCAGGGAGAAGAAAAGATAACATTGGCCATAATAAGCAATTGTGTCCCAGGCCATCTCCATTAAGGAGGATTTTGCATACATATATTTTTTTCAGGCAGCAAAAGGGATGAGTTATTCAAACACCAACAGCTTTGTGTCAGCACTTTGAATTCACTGGACTGCAAGGCAGCAGAAAGTAAAAGGGGCCAGAGAGAAAGGAAGAAATACTCACTAAAGAAACTGTCTCAGCTTCATCAGAGAGCTCACATGGATAAAGTTTTTATACCTTTGTTCATGTTGATCTGTACCACTGCATATTAGCGCAAGCAGGGTGTTTAATAACATGTGCTGGCCAGAACAACAAGTCCTATCTGGTATGCCATAAAACAACTTTTTCTTCTTTTTTTGTAGTGTTAGAAAAATAATTTAAAAAGATCCTACAGGAGAACAAAAATATGTAAAATATATATTAAATATATTTTTTATACAAAAAAATAGTCTTCTGCAGACCAGCTCTTTACAGACTAGAATACAGATGTAAATTACTCTGGTGTGATTCAAAACTTCATTTCCAAAATGCCATAGTCTTTTGCTAATATATTTTTTAGGCATACTTCTTTGGATATTATCTGGAGTTCTTTAGCAGTGCATTGATATTTCTGATCACATTATGAAATGTATCTTCAGTAAAAATGTGGAAACGGACTGCTATCATTTCCATTTCTGTACAAATAAAACCATTTGATTACCGTTCTGGTCCAATGAAGAAGGAGTGAAATAGGACCAACTCACATGCTGACTTGAAAGCAGAAAAGAAAAGACTGTCCAAGGAAAAATGCAAAATTTAGCAACTAACTTAAGGCTGTGGATACAGTTGCCATAAGTATTCACATCCCCTAGTGACCAAGCAGGCAGCAAATTGCAACTAGGCAATTAATCAGTCCAGTATTTTTATGTCCCTACATTTTAATAGACTGTTGTGTCTCTTAGATCATCAGCATTTCAATAAGGTGTACACAACAATGTGGATATCTTATGCTAATGATTCTTTGCTCACCATTGCAAGTGTGAGTATAATGATACAAATGTTCAGAGAAATGTGTAATAGGTTTTTGTTTTCAGAAGGGGTATAATTACCCTCATGATTGCATTACACTCAGGCAACCCTCACGAGCTGGCCAGGGACAACTGCTCCATTTGCAGTAAGTTATGGACCAGCAGTGCCAGATTTTCATGGAGATGAATGTGCTCAACTCTTTCCAGCTCACAGGCTGTGCCCATGCATGTGGGCTGTTGATCTGGCTTGCTGACTACATTTGGGAGTAAGTTATCAATTTTTTCACATTAGTGATTATATGCTTATATGTGCTTATATCTGTAAGCAGAGATGATTTACTGTCTACACAGACAAAACAACATCTCCTTTAGTTAGGTGAGAAATTTCTAGTCCTTGTCCAAACATACTTCTGGAGCAGGTAATATTGTTCTTATAATAAAGCTATACAGGATAAAATAATAAATATCATCTAGGAAGCAGGAGTGCGAAAAGTTTCAAGTGTTTCTAAGAGTGGTGTGGGTAGAATATATGAAATAGCAAACACAATAACTAATTTGTTAAAGTCATTAGAAACAAGCCAGAATTCAGTGTGGGAGACATTTGTTATGCCTGCTGCCCAGAGCTAAGTCTTCAGAACTTTTTAAAAGATCAAAATTGTTGAAGTGTTCCTTCGATTTTCTCCTTGGAACAAAAAGAAAATTTGAAGAGAAAAAAAAACCACATTGTTATGCATGCACATGTATCAAGCCAATGAGAGATTAAATGAAAGAAAAGGAAAACATCTCCACACTTGAAGCATTCAGAGCTTTTGTAGCACAATTTGCTTCAGGAAGAAATAATGTTTTCTGTGGTTATGAACAAGTAAAAATTTCGAGACTATATGTACTGTTCCTTGGGGATTACATGGGGATTTAATATCTTTCTCAGAGAAAGGATTAATTAAAGACTGTCTTCTTTGGGAAGGTGATGAGCAAAATAATTTCGTATGCATATAGAACTTTTGATTTATTTCTCTACAGAAGTAAAATGTATTTGATGATTTCTCATTTCATATCCTTCTCTTCAAAAATAGGGATAATTTTAGATTTTTATTCATAGGAGTTGCTGAAGGGGTTTTAACATGCTTTCAAATGTCAAAAAAAAAAGGAATCATGGGAGTCTCCTTTTGAAAACTGAAAATCTACTGCTAGGAGCTGAGGAAATACTGCTTAAACGTCACTAAGAATCTGTCTATTCATTGCATTTTTTCCCCATGCTTAAGTGAATTAGGTTAGAAATTGGTTAGGAAGTCGACTGGCTAGTGGTAGACCTAATAGCATTTTTCATTTCAGTGATCATCTTGTGAAAAGTTTTACTATTCTTTCCATGAAATTTGATTGTCATCAAAAAGCTGAAGGGTCCACACAAGCAACTGTTTTTTATTTATTTACAGACCTTAGCAGCTGGTGGTTTAGAGAACTCAGGATAAAAATCCAACTAATCTGGCCCTGCCTCAGGGGGTGAAAGTCTGGAAATGTCTTTCACCACCTTCTCTGAGCAATGACACAAATTAGAGCATCTCACAGAAAACCTGCTGGTGCCTGGCCCCCTCCGTTCGCTTTCTCGCTACAAAGCAGCAATCCATGACAGTTGTAGAAAAAAAAAAGAATTTAAAAATCATCCAATATTTGTTTTGTGATAGAAATGCCAGCCAACATGTCTGAATTCCCTCCAGTACTGATATGAAAGAAATAGATATTTCACTGAACAAATGTGATTTTTAAAAAGACTAAAAATATTCATTTTAAGCCATCAACACCAAAAAATTATGATTAACCTTTTTGTCAAAACTATTTGACTCCAAAATAATTAATTTTACTCGAAACAAACAAGCATTTTTGTGAAGACCATATTATAAGAATAATTTTTTATTATGCTTGTAATTATAATTCTTTTTTACTATTCTTGTAACACCTTCCCTTTTATGAGGAGTTCAACACCAGAAATCCTTAAACTGTGCCACTTTTTTAATGAAATATCTGGCAAGTTTTACACATAAATTTATACATACTTACATACGTATATAGAATCAGTAGAAATTTAAATGGCTCAGGCCAAATATCAGAGCTTCCTGCTCTGAAAATGACACACAGTGAATGGATAGAGGAAAGTAGAAGGGTAGGAAGGGAAGAAGCAATGAATGGCAATCTGAGATTAAGATCTAAAGAAGCAATCAAGAACAAAAGCTCTACTGGAGAACTTCACAAACTTTCTTATACAGCTTCTGCCTATTAAAGCCTGGGACCCCAACTGGATATTTTGCTTTGCATTTGTCTCATTTCTTCAGTTTCAAAATGTAAGATGTTTAAAGGCTTGACAGCTTCTGCTACCCTTTTCAATGAGCACTTCTGTCCCTTGCTCAGGTGGACAAAATCTCTGTCCTGCAGTACAACATGGGTATGATCAAAAGAAGCAAGTGATATTCCTTCTGATGAGCACACTTGAGTAATCACCAAATAGTTAGTACACCAGGGAACAGCATCTCTTGGATGGAGTAGAGCACAGTATTAGATGATCTGGTCTACTATTTAAACATGGCTCAACTTCAAGGACTATTTTTGCCCGAACTTCATAATGCAATCTTAGCCCATATGTTTATTATAGATCTCTTCCAAGGAGCTCAAGAAAGGATCGATGGCCTGCAATTTTACAGTCGCTGCATGGTCCTGTAAGATAAATATGGATTAGCTGTCCTGGATTAAATATTTAATGTAATAAAATGCTTTTTGAAAGGTATGGAAGTGTGACTTTGTCCTGCATTTTAATTATACTTAAAAAGACTCATGTCAGCATCTAACTTGTTCTATTCAAATCCCAACATGCTCCAAAGATAAATCTCTTCTGTTTGAAGAAGGTTAAGATAGTCAAGGGAGAAGATCAAATAATTAGGCATAGGTGAATTTAAAATCACTGTTTCAGGCTGTCAAATAAATTAGAGTTCAAAGACTGAACAGTAAATTATACATAAGTGTAATATATATGTACAATTTCTCATTCCATTTTTGTAATTGGAAAAAAATAAAAGAATGTCTGTTTTATTAATTCATCTCAGACTCTCTAGATACGCAGTCTTAGGTCAGTAATTATATTAAATAAGTTATAGTGAAATCTTTGTGGTACCTTCCAAAATTTAATATGAGCTAGTATCACATCATAGCATATCCACAGCTTAGCCTAGCTACAGGGTATCACCTTCTATACCTTTTCTCCTATGCTACTTTTTGAAATTATGTTAACGAGCTATGAGGAGAAGAGGTGCGAGCTCACTCATGCAGTGAAATGAAAACTGAAAATTGAAAATTTGAGCTTTGTTGCTTCAGGTGTTTAGTTTAATTAAATGTAGATGAAACTATACTGTTTCAAGACTTGCAAAATGAAGAAAATTAAATATTCCACAGGAAACTGCTGAAGTTGTAGTTTCTCTGACCATTTATTTTAGCTGCAACTCTTTGCTAAGTTGAAGGCTACTTGTGAAAGCAAAAAGCTGTTAAGTTTTTACCACATTGGCCTCTTACTTGTTCCTGGTGTTTTGCCTGCAGTTGAACTCAGACCTTCGCTGTGTGGCATTGCTTAGGAGCAGCACTCTTCAGCTCAGGTCAGAAGTAGAATATTTTTCCTCCTGTCCTCTGTTCCTCGTATCAGCCAAGCTGATGGGTAAGAAGAGCTGAATAATGTAGAGGGGAGTATCCTCCTGCCTTTCTCACCTCTGCTCAGCTCCTTTGCTCACAGAGTAAAAGGGCTCTCCTCAAGTCCTGGGTGTCATCTAACAGGTTCAAGTTTTCCAGCTTAGGGAGCACAATCAGGTAAGGTTAGGGACATAGTTCTAGTGGCAGACAGGTTATGGTTTTTGACCACCACCTGCAGCATCAACATAGTGCCTGAGTTTTCAAGTGTTTTTTTATAGCACAGACCATTAAACCACAGAATGTCCCCCCTGAATGCTATAAAGTGGATAAATAACGAGTTCAGCTATCAGTGGTTTCTGTGCCTTCACTGCTGCCTTTAAAATGGAAGAGCGAACCCGACAATTTAACACCAGCAATTAAAATGAAAGAGGTGAGCAACAGTTAATTTCACAGCATGAAGAACCATGAAAGCCACCTAAGGCAATACTTTGCTAGTGGAGCCAGGTTATGAAGTCACTGCGCTGCCAGAGTGACCATGTCCTGGTGATGTACTTAACTCCATAATGACACCTCATTAATGAACACATTTACTTTTGATTGCTGATGGCAGAGTTTCAGCTGCAGCAGGGCGGACTCTCTGGGAACAGGGAACTTCCTTGTGGGTCCGAGCAAACCAAATCCACTCACGAAGGTGAATTGCCAAGCTTGCCTTGGTACATCCTGTACATCTCTGCGGTGGGGAAAATGTCTGTATGTGACTAGTGTGACTTTGAAACGAAACATCACACCTCTTGACACCCACCTTTCTCCTGGAAACCAAAGCAAATGTGAATTTTTTTCCCCAGCTCACAGTGAAAGTTCAGTTTGATCCCCAACTTGAAGAGACAAGATCAAATTTCAATTGTCCCATAATTATATTAAAAAAAATCAATTGCCAGAGTTGTTCTGTGGCCTGCCTTTATTGTAAAGTACATCGATGCTACTAAAACCAGTGACTTTCCCAGAAGCCCATTGCCACAATCAGGTGATAGAAGCCTTAGATATGGCAGCTTGCAAGCAGCTGATCAGATTCTAGCATTTTGCAGCATTGTGATGCTTTTTTTACCTCCAAATAGCTTTCCAAAAACAACTTCAACTCCACTTGTTCTCTGAAAATAAAGCACACAGTACAGACTTTAAAAGGCAGAAATCAGATGCTGCCTCTGTGTGAGGCATCATGCTTGTTTCCAAACTCAGGTAGAAGTTTGAGGACAAAGCCAGCATATAAAAATTAGCTAAACTTTTATGAGTTGCCTTGAAAAGTTAGTAGAGGCTTGACAGAGCATCAGTGACAGCAGGAAGAGCAGGTACTCCATGCGTTTTACTGCAGGAACCTGTGAAAAAGACAAATGAAAACTAACTATGCTGATGTTAAAAATACAGCAACAGCACTCATCTAGTCAGACCCTAGCATCTCCACCAGGAGCCCTATGTGCTGCCCATTGGAACTAGAAGAAAATTCCCTATAGATGCAGAAGGCAGCAGGATGGATTTCTCAAGTCTTGCCCACACAGTTCCAGCAGAAAATTGGAGGAAGGACACAGGTGACAAATTACATAAAGCTCACCACAGTATTAGTCACACTACTGCACAGCTAGTTCTTCCATATCACTGAATTTTACACTGTCTCATATTCATGGGCATACCTACACCTTCAAGTATTCCCAGCTGCTGCATAGACACATTTCATTATCCTACCCTGACACAGAGGAAGATAAAAAGCAGGATTTCTAGCTCATGAAAAGTTTCTTCCCTTCACTCCCAAAGTCCCTAGTCTTCCACTTCATGTTTTCAAACCTTGTACAAATTGACAAGCCAAAGGTCTGAAGGGCTCTTCACTGAGCAGCTGTCTGTTCAGAGCAAAAAGTTAATGAGCTTTCCATTTCCTAAACTCAAACAGACACTATAAGGTCTGGTATGGTTCTGCAGGAACTACCTGGGATTCAGAAAACACACACTAAGCCTGATATGTGTGATAACCAACACTTCAAATAAAACAGTGCCTTTTGATAAAAGAGAATCCTACCTCCTACTTTACCAGCAGCTGTTTTGTCAAGTTCTGCCTGTCCGTGAGTGATGATCCTTTTTACCGTCCATAAGATGTCAATGCCATAAAAGGCAGCGTCTCCTTAATCAGGGGTTTGATGCCAACATCTGCTCATCTATAGCTCCTACTCAGTACAGTCTTAAAACAACTTTGTTGATGCAATTATGAACTCACAAGAGAACATGGGCTTTGCACTGCTATTCTCCAGCACCCTGTATGACACCCAGCTAGCAGAGCAGATAGCACTGATTTTGGAAGGTAAGTTCCATATATAGTGTGCCAGAAGAGATAGGTGCTTACAGCAAAGATCTTAAAAATCAACAAGTAGAACAACAGAACACTTCAGCTAATTAAGAGGAAACAGAGTGTTGCTTAAACCCCAGCTCTGTTTAAAAATTAAGTATTCTCAGCTGCAAGAAACTTAAAATTTACAGCTCCTCCTGTAGGTGTAAGTAGGCATCACAGTATTAGCATACAGTAAGATGAGTTCTCCATCCAGAAATGTAATAGACAGGAGCAAAGCAAGACAAGCCTATCATCTCTTCAGTAAACTGTCCAAACTTTCAAAGTTTTTGTGTTTTTTTTTTTTTTTACTTTAAAAACGTTTGCAACCCTAAAACTACTGCCCTCTTCAGTGTTTTCAAAGAGCTATTGCAACCATCATTATTCAATAACACCTCTTCCCTTAGCAAAAGAGGAAAAAATGATGCTAGCAAATAGAAGATATATGATATATAATGTGAACATTATTAAGTACCTTATTTAAGAATTAATCTTTAACCTTCACAAACATAGTGACAACATACAATGATATTTTCCGGAGGCAACTCTTTTTTCATCCTCACCCAACAGCATTATTTATAGTAGCAGTGCACATCTGAACAACAAAGGAGAGGGAAAGGTAGAGATGAAAGATGTATTGTAACAAGCAATAAATCAGACAGCACTGAATCACTGAATGCTAAAGAAAAGGAAGCTATTTGAAAATAACATTGTGATTTAGCAAAAGTCCTTTAAAATGTGCTTAATGTACATATTTGTTTCTTACAGAAGCAGTGAAATTAAAGCTTTGATTCAGAATTAAATATGTTCTTAACTGCTCTGCAAAGCCAGGATCTAAAGGAGGATGACATTTATGGTATTTCCATCCAAGTCTACAGGATAAACAATGTTTCCAGGGAAATTCATAAAGCCATCAAACACATTGGCACATCTCAGTTGATAACAACAAATATCACTGACAAAATAAACTGTATTAGCATTCTTTTCAGATTGCATAAGTGGTGTTCCTGTAAGAATTCATTTTTCACCTTCCACTAAAGTGCTTTTGCTCATGAAAAACTGCTTTAGGAGACTTAAATATATCTAAGAACTGTTACAGATAAACCTTTCTTCTTTACTCATCATTTTCGTGCCTTTCTAGGGCAACAATTCAAAACAGTCAGGTATGAAACATTGAATTTATATACTTGGTCTCTACCTTTGCAGACTGCCTGTGGTTTTCATATATGTGGAATTCTTTAATTTGTCTGTATTTGTGTTTGTGCATGCATATGTATTAACTTAAATAACACTTTAAACATTTTTCTAAAGAATTCTCCATAATCATCACTTTTATTTAAAAAGTTCTGTTCATCAAGCCATTGGGATAGAGTCTTTACAGATTATTTTATACAAAGAATTACTTTTTCACTGATTTAAAATAAAACCCTGTAATAGTAAAAATGATCAAAAGTTTAGGGCATGCTGCCTATTACATGAAAGAACAGTTTAATCTGGAGAGAAAATGAATGAAGAAAGACATGGATCCAGTCTTCAAATTCATCAGCATGGGGTGGGACAAGACATGATGGACATAAATTGCAGCAAGGATTTTAAGGTGGACATTGGGAGCAAAAAAAATTTCTCTAGTTACAAGGCAATGGAAATCTCTGGGATAGGTTGCCTGGAGATGTAATGTAAGCCCATCCTAGGGGGTTTTCTAATTTGGTTAGTGAAACACCCGTGAAGAAGAGTTTAGGAATAAATTTGTCTTGCCACGAGGGTAGTAGACAGATCTTTGACATGCTGTTCATCTGTTGTTTGTGGAATTTTTCTAATTCCATGATAAAAGTTAAGTAGAAAGTATTAGAGAAAAGAGAACAGAAGAGAAATCATTGTAGTTTCTCTCTGCCAGACTGAACAGACAGATGCTACATTGTTCTTATATGGTTGTGGCTCTTCAATTTGCTCACATTTTTATCGCCTCAGCGGTAGGAATCAGCTGCCCAGATGCCCTGAAGTCTATAAACCACCCCACAGGGTTGGCACTGTCTGAGACATTTCCCACAGATAACTTGACAAATGTCTGCAGTCAATAGGTAATTTCCATTTATTAAGATAAATGCAAGTGCACCTCCTCTCTCTTAGTGGAAGTTTGCTCTCTGCTCAAGAAGGACCTTAGATTCCATTGCCATTTTCATATAAATACATGCTTTAGCTTAGTAAAATTAGGTCTCGCTGTTGGTCTTTGGTGATGTAAGGTAATATATCTGACTGTGGGAAGCAATCTTTGATATAGAGAGTATCCTCATTCATTAAATTAGTTTCATCCTGAGTCTATTAAAATGTGACAGCGTCTTAGCAGTGAAAGCCATTTGACTCATACTCCCTCTTTAAATACTGAGAATCCCAGCAGCTGCAGAGGTCAGCATTGAAATGTGAGTCATAAAATGAGTTTCAAACTCAGTTATGTAATGAATCTGAGCATATAGCCTCCTTTGCACAGAAATAAGGCAGAATATGAATTAAATGAGAAATAGCCAGAAGTAGAAAATGTTTTCTAGTCTTTGATGTTTCACTGGTCTTTTTCAGTTTGAAGACCACATAAAAATTTTCCCGTGAAGCAGTGTACTGTCTTCAGTGAATTTAAGCCACTGCTGATAGCTTTGCTTTGCTTAGTACTCCCACCAATCCTTTAGAAGCTGAAGAACACAGGCATATGTGAAATCCCTGAATCCAATGAAGTTTAAAAGGGAATAAAAATTATGTTCTTCACAAGCCTGCCTGAAAATGTTTGCAATTACCTTGCTGTTCTGGTTGCAATTAAGGAAAGAGCATCCAGCTTTGCGTAAGTAATCTAAAATTAACAGCCTTTTCCCCTTAAAGACATGATACCTAAGGTTATAAGAACATGAGTATTTTAGAGCAGAATTAGGCTCCAGATAAGGTTTCTGTTGGCAGCTTTTCCAATTTCTTCATACTAAATTAATTTTAGAAGGCTTTTAGGGTACTATTCCAATATCAGCTGATGTCAGTGATATTGATACTGACATTAACGAGGAATAAAGACCAATAATTACAGGTTTATCATGTTTTCAGTTTTCTATGAACAATTAGCTAATGACCAATAAATTCTGGGCAATTTTGCACATCTGGTCTATGCTAGGAACTTCTTAAGTCAATTCATTCCAGCTGCAATTACAATTAGCCCAATTATTAAAATTATTTCAGTAAAGTTTGCTTGATTCAGTGTGCAAATCTGTAGGACTTTGGCCACCAAATTCTCCAGCCTTGTCTGCAACCCTGGAAAGAATCCAACAGAACATTCAAAAGAGCTTTTGCAATGAACAGAAAGGTCCACACTTCAACTAACAAACATTACCTCTCCACCAGTTGGTGTTTTGATCAGTCCATTACACCGATGCTACAAAAGTGATGTAAAACACAGCCAGGACCACACGGTAGCTGTTTTTACATGCTCTGAACAGCTGCACAAAACAACACACTGAAAAGAGGAGACAATGAGATTTGATGTATCCTCCTCTGGGGCTTTTAACCACCCGTTTATTATTTATGCCAAGCTGTAAAAATTATCTGTGTTTGATAGTTCTGACTGGATTGAAATTATCTAGGTGAACTGACACTGTTCTCAGCAGCTAACCTTCCTGCAAGTAGGACACACCTGATGCATTGGATTTTAATTTAAAAAATAGTGTTTTATTTTTCCAGTAAGAAAAATGGTACAGCAATTTTCCTCAGCTATATCTCAGGATACATTTTAAATGTGGTGCCATTTTATTTAAATGTCACAATCTATGTACATATTTGACAGCTTTCATCCAGAAGCAGCACAGAAATATTAGATATCATCATAGAACTATTTAATTTTCAGAGGGAATATTGTTGATAGCAAAAATATGATCTACTAATCCTTATTTATTGAATTTCTCTGTCTTGCACTGAAAAGGATGCGCTTTCCTAACCCCTCTTCCCTCTTTAGTGATTCACTTCAAATTTACTACATTTAGAGCTTTTCCATTCACATATTGTCAAGATCTAGACAGAACAAACCTCCAGGTTCATATCCAAACTGTAAACTCTATTCTCAAAGCCTCCATCTTTCAACATGTGTTGTATGCTACAGCAAATCACTTTCATAACCATTTCCTCTCCTCCTTCCAAAAAAAGCTATTTCAATCCATTGCACCATCTAGGTCTTTTTAAGTAAACTGCCTCATCCTTCTTCTGGGTCTTTTCATGGGTAGGGGTTGGATATGTTTCTGTTTGCCCTTTTTTTTCTATATCTTGGAGGAGATCTAGAACAAAAACATGAATTATCTTCTAACAACAACAAAAAAAAGAAATAAAGGGCCTTCTGGAATATGTGGAAAACTTCCCACCAAATTTAGTAAGATGACAATTTCATTCTTAAAAAACCAGCGTATTTTCTGGTGCTGGCTCATGGATATGGTTTTAGACACACATGGATACCTTTTTTTCAGTAGGATTTAGACATGTATATCCTTCTTCATGTCTCCATGTACATACTATTTGAATTTAAACCAGTAATAGACTCTGGTCAGAGAAATATTAATTTACCATGCAATAAACCAAACAAAACCCACCACTAAAATATTTGGAAGCACCATTTAATACTAGTTAATGTACTGTTTACAGAAACAACTGTGCATGTCACAGCTTCCCTCTCCTACCCCCACCTAGTATAGTTACTGTGCATTACTGACATAACACTTTCTTTGATGATACAGGGAATCCCTTCTTTCTGTACTTGGACAGACGTGAAAAGCATTCTTGTTGACTGACCTGCTACTTCACTTCCTTTTTGTAAGGGTGATCATATGTTCTGGAGCTCCTTAAAGACTTTTATATGCTGGAGCATTGACATCCATTATCCTTAGTGTGAGTACAGCCCACACTGAAAATCTTGGCATGTACATCAGAAAGTCCTAACTCTTAACCCTTTGCCCTGCCAGAATGTCATTGTTATACAGTTGCTAGTGGCCAAAGAGGGTTTTCCACAAGAGCACTACAAATAGGCAGATACAGTTTTTTGATGAGGGAAAGACAACTTCGGTAGTATTTTCGTTTTCCAGAACTCACATCAATTTTACAAGCTGCAGACCTCTTCATCAAAGATCTTTTATTTGCCACAAACAATAACACAATAAGAGTGTTTTTACATCAGCGTATTGTGTAACTTTGTGTTGCTGTGCACTTGCCATCATAATAAGCCATCATCCAATTACAAACTATCTTATATGAGAAATTAAAAAAAAACAAAAGGAAAAAGAAAAACATTTCAGTATTTTTATAACATTGTTTAAATTGTTTTTATTTCACAATAGATTTTTGCACATTCCTGACAATTTTTCTCAGCCTATCTTTGTAGCCAGTGTAGAACTGTTCAAACTTACCTTTCCGAAAGAACAAGATGTACTGATATTCAGCTTCCATTTTCCTATTTTGTTCTGTTTTCCTTCCTGGGAAGTCCAGCAGAGAGTAAGAAAGAGCACAGTGAAAACAGTATTGTCAGAAAAAGGCACTGTATTTTAAAAATAGAATGGCATTTTTTCCATTAATTCAAAAGCTATCTAGTCATAACTTCAAAATTTAATCTAATTCTAACATCATAAAGCATCATCTTTCCAGTAATTTTCCTAATCAGTCTCTTTCTTTAGAAGTTTAGAACAGGAAAGCAATTTTAAGGTAAACCTATATAGCAATACTCTTCTGCAGCAAAGAACCAAAAAATACCCATATGGATTCTGTGTAATTACATGATATTTTCAATATTTTTCAAACAGAGGTTTGTTTCATCATCTGTGTTAGGTTAAGAACACATTCAAGAAGCACCTTTCACTGTCAGGTTCTTACTGTTATATTAGTTTTGGAGGCATTTTGTTTTCTCATTCTTTTTTCTTTCTCACTGTATACCTGATTCACTTGGGGGGGGGGGAAGGTTTTTTTAACTAATGTTTCACAGCAATTGTCTTGTTCCTATTATTTTATTTACAGAGCATCTTCATAAACTCAAGCACCCAGAATTTAACAACAAATATTCATTCTCTGTTTGGGAAAAAAAAAAAAGAGTTGATTTTCTAAGTTAAACTGACATACTCAACTTCCCTTTGGGTAAAGCAAGCAAAACTTGGAAAATTCTGATTCTTCTGTCCCTCAGATTGAATCATGAGATTTCTGGTTTCTTAAGTGGTTTGCTCAGTCCTTCTTCTAACGAAAGGCAATAAGTTTTCTTGAATGAGTAATAGGAATGACATTCAGAAAGCTTCAACTGAGTAGCCTTGGCATTGTAACTCTAGAGTTCTCAGTGAAACTGTAGAGCTCTAGACCTTGGCTGATTAAAAGTTGGTCTTCTCATGAAATGTTTAAGATATATGCAGAGCATTCAAGTTGCACTGTATTGAAATGCAAATTTAGCTTCATTAATTATAATGGAACAATGTTTTATTAAACTGCTACATAGTCTCATTTTGCAAAGCAAATCAAAATAAATGTTTTGTCATAATTCTCTCCTTTTCCATTTCCTCCAAATCCACTGCTATAAGCTAATCTGTCTGTATGTATCTTCTTTATATGTTTGCTCATGCAATGGCACAAGACAGAAAAATTAATGCTCTACACTCCTTGCTATGTTTCAACTGCAGTTCTCCTCCTCTTTCAGATTGCAATTCTACGAAATATTTTTCAAATGTTTTCAAAGGGGGATTGTTTGAGAGGCAATCTTCTCTTTCTTGTGTGGAAGCTTTTTGGGTATTTATTTTTTCTGTGCACTCATCTTGAACTTCTGTCATGGACACTCTCAGCTACTCTAATTGTCACTGCTTAAAGTTCCTGAATTTTATCTCCTATACTATTTAAGGGGACATGTTTTTAACACAGCCCTAAATCCCACACTGAACAAATCTGAGGTGTCTGACACAACTTACTTGTCGTTTCAAGCAGTCCTTTCCCACCAAGGTCAGAGATGCAGAAGGGTGCATCATTGCAACGTGTTTCCTGGGACTATTTCTAAACAATCTGCTCAGAGACTATTCTGACAGGACTTGTGGCCCACGGGAGACCCACCAAGCTGAAGCAGTTTATTCCTGAAGAACAGGACCCTCTGGAAAAGATCCATGATGGAGCACTTCTTGAAGCTTTGCAGCCCATAGGAAGGACTCACACTGATGAAGGTCTGTCTCCTATAGGTAGAATCCCAGATGAAGTAGGGGAAATGTGTGAGGAGGAAGGAGAAGTGGAAAGAAGGGCTATCAACAGACCACAATCCCCATTCCCCATCTCCATATGACAAATGGGGAACACGGGAGGAGGTGGAAGAGTCAGGAGTGAAGTTGAGCTTGGAAAGAATGAGGTGGGGAGTGGGGGGAAGGTGGTTGTATTTAATTTCTCACTATTCTTCTCTGTTATTAATTGGCAATAAAGTAAATTACAATTCCCCAAATCGAGTCTGTTCTACCTGGAACAATGACTGGTAGGTGATCTCCTTGTCCTTATCTCAACCCATAAGTTTTTCATCATATTTTCTCCTTCAGCTGAGGGTGGGGAATAAGTGGGCAGCTTGATGGGCAACTGACAGTCAGACAAGATCAACCCACACAGGTAGAGAGAGGAGTGGAGGGTTGATGAAGGTATCCTGCTTCACCTGCTTTCCTCTAGAGATGCGTGGGACTACTTTTTGCTCTGAGCAGTCGCTGGTAATGGTGAGTCTTTTAAAACTTAGCTTGCTTGAGCTTGCTTGCTGTTCATTTCTTTAGGCAATGAATTAAAAAATATACAATCTAAGCAAATTAATCTGAAATAAAAAAGGGAAAATTCATTGAACAAACCTTTTGAACAAACTGGTAAAGATCATCTATTCCCAGTTAGTGTTCTTTATTTTTTCTGTTTTTGTAACTTTCTTTATACACCTACAAGTGTCTCAACACCGAGAGAAACATTACCCTCCCCACCTGCTCTGGAAAGGACAAATTCCTGTAAGGCTACAAAAGCAGATCAAACATCAGTTCCACCCTGAGAGAGCTTGTGTAACTCAGTGCCTTGAGTGTCTCTCTGCAGAGAGACATTATAAGCCCAGATGTGCTAAGCACTTCATGTCCTTGAAAGAAAAGGAAGGGTCCTCCCTGTGTTATGACAAGTATTTTTGGAAAAGAAATATAGTTAAAATAACCTTTAATTTTGTGAGAAGCACCTGTACTTAAATTTTACAAGGAATTTGGTAGAAGCCACAGATATGACCTCTGTCTCACATACTGGTCTGCATGATTGAAGGGATGCAAGCTGGACCAGCCAGGAGGTGTGGTGCATTCTTACTTAATATGTGTTACTGTTGCCAAGTAACATAAATTCAGTGCAACAGTCAAATACTGCCATAAGTCAACAGCTCCCCTCCAGCTAGCCATCAATCTTGAAATGAGTTGCTAAGATGCAAACATAACCTTTTCATCATTTGTCTGCAATGGAGTATTATTTTATCCATCCTATTTTCCTATATTTCTTTCTTCTCCCACCATACTATGGCAAAAATATTTGCTCTTTGTCATAATTTCTTTAATAAGAAATTGTAGTCTGTCATCATTTCAAGTCAACAGTTACTCCTCTCAGTCCAATGTTTTGGCATACTGCTTCCTAATTAGCTGATTGAACCTGGAGTCTGGACTTCAAAGAGTTTCCTTCCTTCTCCTGCTACAGTCTACCAAACTGGTTGTCCTTACAGGATCCAAGGCAGTACAAGCTTTGAGTCTCAGGTGGTCAGAGAGAAAACATCTCTATGGTCCCCAATGCACAATTAAGATGGAAGCAGGAGGACAAGATGTCCTCCTAGTATGCAAAGCTCTGCAGCTGTTCAACCTAAGGGTCATAAGCAAGACCAGATTTAAAAAAAAAAAAAAGAAGAAAATGGAAACCCCAAACCCTTTCAGACTGTGCTGGTTTGGGCTGGGGTAGAGTTAATTTTTTTTACATTGCCTAGTATGGGGCTGTCTTTTGGATTTTTGCTGAACACAGGGTTGATAATACAGTGATTTTCCTGTTATTGCTGAGCAGCACCTACATAGAGCCAAGACCTTTTCTGCTTTTTGTACTGCCATGCTGGCAAGGAAGTTGGGAATGCATGGAAGGCTGCGAGGAGACACAGCCGGGACAGGTGACCCAAATTGACCAAAGGGATATTCCAGACCATATGACATCACGCTCAGTATATAAAGTGTAGGGAAGAAGGAGGAAGGGGGATGTTTGGAGTGATGTGTTTGTCTTCTCAACTCACTGTTATGTGTGATGGGCCCCTGCTCTCCTGGAGATGGCTGAACACCTGCCTGACCATGGGAAGCAGTGAATGAATTCCTTGTTTTGCTTTTCATGCACACAGAGCTTTTTCTTTCCCTGTTAAACTGCCTTTATCTCAACCCATGAATTTTTAAACTTTTACCTTTAGGATTCTCTCCCCGATCCTGCTAGTGGGGCACTGAGGAGCAGCGGAGGGGGGGCTTGGTTACTGGCTGGGGTTAAATCACAAAACACATACCCTTTGGACATGATCAAGCAAAGAGCTTATGTGTACAGAATCTCAAAATACACAAAGCCCCATTGGCTTCAATGAAAATGTAAAGACATGTTTATGCACCTTGACAGGGCAAGGCCTTTTTGAAAGTTATGCAAAGTTAGTTAAATGCTCTGAGAGCTTTGTATGGTGTCACTACGTAAGTGCAGGCCACAGGGGACATCTTACGGCTACTGAAGTCAGTGACACAAACTCTTTCTACTGGACAGCAACAGATGCCAGGATGTCTTAAGCCAGGATATCCAGAGGCTGGGGTTATAAAATTAGGCTCAGCCTTTCAGCATGGAGGAAAGAGTTCAATCATTTATTTGGGTTTAACTCAGGCTTTAGTTAATTCATATTTATGGATTTTGGTTCAGTCCCTATTCAACCAACAAACAGAAATGGAACTTAAAATATTTACTCATTGTTTACAAATCATTATCCTGCAAAATAATTTACCCAATGCTGTTAGGACCTGAAACTTTGAACTATTTTTAAATTTCACTATTTGACTATTTTCAAATTTCACTAGGTACAAGACTTTTGCATGCTTGAGAAATTAATAAATGCAATAAGGATCCTGATACAACATAATTTTTATTTGCTCAGTTTTCTTATCCCGCAAAAAGGCTGGTAACACTGAGTGCCAGTAATACGTACCTAAATAGCTGGACTACACAGAACAATTTTTGCTAGTTGATACAGCCAATCACATAATTTCAGGATGGCCTCAGAGACTTAGTGTAGCTTCTTGCTTGTTGAGACTTGGTTCATCTGCAATGCATTGGTCAGATTCTTTTTCAGAGCATTCCTCTATCCAGATCTCTGTACACAGTTAATGAAACCTTAAAACTGGAAGAAAGAAGTTCCAGTACTTTGTACTTTTGAGGTAGGTATGTTTAACATTGACTCTGTGATGCCATTTTTTTTTTCTGAAGGTAAGATATTTGTTTTTGTTTATGTGTATATTAGACAAAACTTTGTGCTACCATTGGTCAAATTTGAGGACGATAAGTGACCACTATACACATCCAATGAAATGCATATATTCATAGACTATCTGCTTTTTATCTTTTCTTCAATGACATTTATAAAGCTTCAGAAGAAGAAAAACCCCAAAGGCTATAGCTGACCTTTTAATAAAATACCATGAGGTTCCCCATAGCACATACACTCTCACATCAGACAGTCTTGCTCTTGTCTTAGCAGGCTTCAGCACTATCCATAATTCCTTCAGTGGTATCCCACGTTTATTTCTTTTCAGGTCATTTTATGTGGCAGTCAGGTGTTTCATAAGGTGGAAGAAGTACACAGGCTCAAAATATTGCTTAAACATACTTTAATGTTACTCAGTAGGACAAACTAAGAGGGGTTTAACTTACTATTCTAAAAAACCAAAACCTGTATAATCACACTGTACCTCTTTCCAGTTCTTAACTTTTTAGTCCACTGGCAGCTTGTCACATATGGCAGAGTGCTGGATGTGTCCAAGATATAAATATGTTACAACTTCATGAACAACAGCCATAGAAAGCATTGGTGTCTCTACAGAGGTCCGACAAAGGAGAATGTTCTTTTTTCTTCTGGAATGGTTTTCCATGTTCCTGGGCAACAAGAGGCCACCCAAAATATATACACAGGCATGCACACACAGAAGCCATCAAACTGTACAGTACACCAAGCCATCAAGCTGCATGAACTGTCTATTGCACATGGTTGCTTCTGCCCAGCCAAAACAGAAGGGAATATAAAAGAATAGTGTAGTGAATACAATATGGCATTTCACAACTATTTTTTTAAGGAGACATACATATCATGCTTTAAGAATTACAGGAGAGATTGCACTAATTTTAAATTTGAAAAATAAAGGAAAACCACCTCCTTCTTATTTAAAATGCATCATTTTTAATGCCCAGAGAACATTGTGTCCTGCAACAACACATTTATTTCTTGTAGTCTTGAGACAAAATGCTCAATCAGTAAAATCTGTCTTCCCTTAATTTTTGTTGATGGTAATGATCATTGTCACTATTCTTATACATCTGAAGTGTTCATAATTTAAGCATTTGTTCAAAGTTTCAAGTACTAACATCGTTGAATCAATTATTTTGCAGGATGGTAATTTGTAATCACTTAGAGTGACTGAACTGAGGACAAGACACAGGAAGCAGTTTGCTGCACTTCTTGTAGTAGTGACCATGAAATACAAAGAAGTGACCATGAAATAAAAAGCTTGTGTTGCAGTATCCTTCTTCAACATGGGTTTAACTGAGAATATGTTGTTGAAGGAAGAAGTTGCTTAGTATTTGAAGGAAAGCCAAGTGCAGCAGTTTTCTTAAGATGGTATATTTGAGCAAGTCTTCACAGACTGGTTCCCTCATTTAATTACTGAATTTGCCTTTTTACCTCAGCACTATTATACCTTTAAGAATATTCTTTTTTTGCCATTCTTTCCCTGGCTCCAGCTCAACTGTTGCTGTAATGTACACTGCAAACATAATTTTATGAGTTAACCAAAGGCAGGAGAGGTCTGCTTAGATGTTCACAGAATGGAATTAAGGATAGCAATGTGTTTTTTGAAAAATAACAGCAAGCAGTCTGAGGTCCTTTGACTTCAAAACCGAGTGCTCTACACAAGATTTCTCCTATCCTTACATGGCCAAGGGAGTGGATTGAGTGAAAAATGACCTCCCCCCTGCCCACAAATGCCAAATGGATCAGCATCTGCTTTTCTGTGTCACCCCTATTCCATCTGTCACTCCAAGCATAGCTCAAGAAATCAGTATTTACTAGATGCTACTAAAGAAAGAAGAAAAAAAAGAAAAAAAACCCAGACCAAAAAACCCAAACCCAAAACACAAAAGACCTACTAAAATGTGCTTTCAAACATAAGACAGTTTTGATTTTTTTTTTTTTTTTAATATGTCTGAGAGGTTATTCCTTACACACACACATGTGCACATACGTGCGTGCACACACATGCACACACACACACACACATTTCTTTCTGGTTTGGATTTGGTAGAACTGCTGTGGTCTAAATGAAAGCATTCATCCCCACTGACTTTCTACTTTAACTCTTTTCTGGACAGTAAGCTCAGGAGCATTTGATAACCACTTCAAATGCCATGACTCACTGAACCCTGGAGAAAGGGTTGATCTTTGATTTCAGCAGCCTTTCTGAGGCTATCTCAGGTGAGCATGCGCTTTCTCCCCAGCCATGTAGGAGCCCACCAGGCAGCTGGTTCAGTGCCACATTAAACTGCAGCATTCCAAACTCACCACTTAGTAAGCCAGGCAGCATCCTACCTGCTGTGCTGGTAGTATATACCCAGGTCTGCTGCCTAAACAGCCCTTGTTTTCACTTTCCTCAGAGGGTAGCCTGGACTTATTCCACAGCCTGCTCACAGCACAGCAATTTCACAAAGGGACCCCAAAACAGACCCCAAAGATGTAAAGAGAGGGAAGACTCAACTTTTGCCCTAATGAGAACCCACAAACACTCACCCTCATCTGTTCCCCTATCCATGGCAAGCCTACATGCCCTCTGTGGTTGGGGCATCCTGCAGAAGCCTCCTCAGGCAATTCACTTGACAGCTGTGCTTCAATATAGAATGGTGCTGGATGGGCCTTTGAGCAACTTGGTCTAGTGGAAGGTCCATAGAACAGATGCTGGAATTAGATGGTCTTTAAGGTCCCCTCGAATTTTTCTCCAGCTGATCAATCCTGTCTCTGGCTCCTCCAGCAACCCTCTGGGAATACCCTCCTTCAGGGAACTTGTGCTCACCTGCTTCAGGGGACATGCCCCATACTCAAGAGCACTGCAATATAATAGTAGTAATACTGTCAAAGTCCAACTGTTGCATTGGCCCTACTGAGACAATGCTGCCACATTCAAACTTGTAACTGTTGAGGTACTGCACTATACTCATCTGAAACCAATATTGGACAAAAGTTTTGCATCTATTTGTTTACTTTTTACAAGCCATGCTGCCCATTAAAATTTCCACATGACCACTTTACTGAGCAATTTTAAACAAAGGAGTGCTTTCATTAACAAGTTTACTGAGTTGATTTGTGTTGTGCTTCAGTCATTAGAATCCAATCTGTGAGCAATATAACATGCTAGACTGTATTTCCTCTAGTGTCAAAGGCAATTATCCTGCTTTAAACAGTTATTTTTTAACTCTTTCCACAGTACTGATAATAGAAAGATCTCTTCAATATAGATTAATATTGTACAACCTTCTCTGCTCTCCACATGAGTTTTGAATTAGTCTTCCCTCAAGACATTGAGAGTGCGAGACACTGCAGATATCCTGAAGGACAACAAAAGCCATCTTTTAGAATAATCTAATCTTATTAAACAAAATGTGCATCAAGTTCTCCTTTTTAATGGATATGTCTCTTCCACAGTGTCTCTTGGTACTCTGGAATCTTTGGAGACACAGAAGCTGCGTAACAGTGGTTGTTCCACAAATGCTTACCCACTAACCCACAAATGCTTACCCATAATTAGTGGACCAATTATCTGTCTATCTCTCACTGGCAAAAGATCATACATCCTCAGACCTATTTAACCACAGTCTTCCCTCAAGACTATATTCACCTGAAAGACCTTATCTGGACAACATCTAGCGTGTGACCAACAGGTCAAGGGAGGTGGTCCTTCCCCTCTACTCTGTTCTAGTGAGACCCCACCTGGAGCACTGTGGCCAGCACTGGAGCCCCATATACAGGAAGGATGTGGACCTGTTGGAGTGAGTCCAGAGGAGGGCCATGAAGGTGATCCAGGGGCTGGAGCACCTATCCTATGAGGACAGTCTGAGAGAGCTGGGATTGTTCAGTCTGGAGAAGAGAAGACTCCAGGGAGATCTTATAGCAGTCTTCCAGTACCTAAAGGGGGCTACAGGAGAGCTGGAGAGAAACTTTTTACAAGGGCATATAGTAACAAAACGAGAGGCAATGGCTTTAAACTGACAGAGGGTAGGTTTATATTAGATATTAGGAAGAAATTTTTTACTATGAGGGTGATGACACACTGGAACAGGTTGTCCAGAGAAGCTGTGGATACCCCATCACTGACAGTGTTCAAGGCCATGCTGGATGGGGCTTTGAACAACCTGATATAGTGGAGATGTCCCTGCCCATGACAGGAATGTTGAAACTAGTCAGTTTTTAAGGTTCCTTCCAACCAAAACAATTCTATGATTCTATGATTCTATGACTCTATATTTGTTTGAACAGCATGTAGGAGGGTCCAGATACAGCTATCCAAGAGAGCAGCCAGATCATAGCTCCTCTCTGCATATATTTAATCAAATCTTCAAACACTGCATCATGTACTTTCCCATTAGTTAAAATGCTTCATTTCATTAAGCACACAGTTGAGGCTCAGTCATCACCAGCAGCATGTGTTCAACTTAAACCATGTGTCTTCAATTGCTGTATTTGGCCGTTTCCAGCCTTCGTATCCCCAGTGCACAATACTGCAGGCATCTTGCACAGAACTCTTATTTTTTTTGACAGCCTACAAAACCTCAGTCATTAGCTTGTTACCTGCCTGTTCACCAGTTGCAATCCTGACAGTCACACTTCATTACCTCATCCATATTGCTGTAATAATTAACCTTCCTGCTTACAGACATGCGTAGCAAAATGCAGGCAAGCAAAAACAGAATATATCCAAACCTAATGCACAAGGAAGAATACAATAATCATTTGACCTCTGTATTGGATAATGTACTTGTATCAGTAAAGATAACAACACTGCACTTACTTTGATGGCATTTCACATTTACAATATGATCCTAAGGAACCACGTTTATTAAATTATTTATTTATAAAAATATCTGCTTTTACATGAATTGAATTTTCCCCTTGTTTTCTTTAGCATGTTCTAACAGCTCTATATCAGAACACAGAAATTGAAGGGGCATCCTGAAGGGTCATTTTATCCCGTCCCATCCTCTTGCAGGCACAACCTCATACTATTCCTTTCACAAAGTATTATCCAGCTCAGTCTTAGACAGGAATTTTTGCCCCCAGTAGTGTCAGAAAGGTGGTTCAGAACCTCCCACTTCTGGTGGCTGGAAATTAAATTTGCCTGTTAGGTTTATTCATGGCTTTTTGATAACCATTTGTTCATGTGCTTCTGTTGTCACTTTGTTTAGATTTGTCCTTCTGGCTGGGAAGTTAGCACTCTCAAGTGTTTACATGCTCACCTGCCACTGTGTTTTTATTTCATTTGGCTAGAGAAACCATGCTCTTTTATTTCCCCTACATTGACATCAGGCTCCCTGTCCCATTATCGACCTTTCTGTAACTGTCTCAGTCTGACTTTGTCTTTCAAGAGGAAAAACTGCAAGTTTACACAGTTGTTCAGATAAAATCTTTCAGTGTCTTCTTCCATAACCCAAACTCCTTCTCTGTCTTTTTTTGAAAAGCTACCTCTGAAACTAGATTAATTATCTCAGTTGGTTTTCTTTCCCCAGATAATTTCCCCTTTTTAAAGTCACCGTGGAATGGTTGTACCATCTAAATTTTCCACATGAGATCCTGGCTTTCAGAGGTCATTAGTAAAACCCTGCTGAACTTACAGTAGGCAAATGCTTTCACATTCTGAATTCTGATCAGTGGCTTCAGCTTCCTCTCACCACCCAGACCATGACACACAAAGAATAAGCTTCTGTAATCATGTACAAAGCTCCAGCAAGTTCAGCACGTAAATATTAATTCACCCTTGTATCCCATTCACCTCCCTCAGCTCTTACATGTTTGAAAGACTGTTCTTCAAATCTGTTCACCTTCAGCTGGTGAAAAAGCCCACAGTATAAAACAGAGGAAAACGTCAGTCAAGAAACGCTGGTAGGTGTTTGAGCTTGTGCTTCTGCTCCACAGTAAAACACAATTAAAGCTGATCCATTTGCTTCTGGATCACAGTTCTATAAAAGCCCCTTGGCAATTTCATTGCAGGAACACTGCCACAGAAAACATAAACCAGAATTTTGTTCCTCTGGCAAATTTCATTAAATGCAGATTCACTTCCTCCTGTGTCTTAAGAAATTCCTTCAGTTTTTATGTGCCCTTAATGATACTTGAATAAAAACAGTAATTTGGCTCTCAAGCAAACAGTCTGTGTGGGCTGCTAGACTGCAGCAAATTGGCCTTTCTATAAACCCCAAGACACACAGTGGATTTTATCACCAATTAAACAAAGTACTTGATCGATAACTGGACATTTGGCTTGGAAAAAATATTACCTTTGTCAGTACTGTGATAAGAAATAAATGTGAGATCTCTGTAGAGCTTTCAGATTTGTGCAGCAGTTTCCTACACTACTTAATAGAAATCCATGACAGACTGGGAAAAATTACAGGTGCATCTATGTTAGCCTTTTAGCTCAGATCAAGAGTGCCCTTCTGAAATGAACCTCTCAGTTGTTCCCACTTTACATATTTTAGTTCACACAGCTGAGCAGTACTGGAGAACACAAACTGAATGTCTTTCAAATAAAATTTAGAAGCTTTCCAAGACTGCTCATAAGGCACTCCAGTCACTGACAAGACGTGGAGTTCACAGGACTAGACTAATCTAAAGTATATCCTCCTGAAAGTGCATATCTTGGCATGCTGGGTTTTCAGTGTCAGCTGTTTTGCTCTACAGATGCACTCCTACTACTCCGCTGCACTTACTAATGCAGGTAGACAGCCCAGGTCAACCCAGATGCCATGCTCCTCAGGCACCTCCTTCTACCGTTTAGCTTCATTAGCTTTCAGAAATTTCAGGGCTGGAATTCAGTTATGCCTCAGAATATTTGGATATTTCTTCAAATGCATCTGTGCCTCTTAAGGCAGCATAACGGGTCTAAAAATATTGTATGTATTTATCCACTTGCCAGAAATATGGTGTTTCTGCTGGAGGTAACATAAGGCAGACTCTTCTGAAGTTTGAGCAATTCTTCTTCCACACCTGGCTGGAATCCAGTGAGGAAAAGGAATAAACACAAATCAATAAACCAGAAATAACTAATATCCCTCAATCAACTGAACTGTGTCTGTTTGGTTAGAATAAATCATAATACACAGTGAAGTTGGAGATGTATAAGCCTGCCCATGTTCTGGCACCATCTGAAAAATATATGGCCATGAACTGCTTAAGATCAGCCTGAATACTCTGTATATTTAAGTCAGCCAATTCCCTTATGAGCATCTCTGAGCATCCATTTGCTTGCGGAGTTAGTTTTTTGACCACAAGGCTCAGAGGGATGAATGTACATTCTGGTGGGTGCAACACCATCGTAAGGACACTTTTATCAGAGATCAGTGAGAAGCAGTTTCTGGGGTGAAGCAGTACAGCAGCTTAGAATTGTACAGCAAAAAGCAACAGCTGGGCGCAAGCCATACAGCCTGATAATCCTTACAAGAAAGACTCAGAAAGGCAGCACTATAAGGCACTTTTAATACCACCAATATGCCAAACTCAAAGCAGAAGGGCTTATTCATTTAAGCAAGGGAATACAAATATAACCACATATAAGCATCTCGCCAGTATTATTTTATCCTGTCCTATCACACACACAGAGACTAGAGCCACATGCATCTATCCCCTGCCAAGAACAGTCTCCAAGGAGAGATTACTATGTGTTGTCATCCTGACATGCATTAATTTGATCAAGCGAAGTTATTAGTAGTGACCAACTTCTTCAGCAAATTTCAACCTCATTTGCTGCCATTATGTCGTCTACAAACATCCATAAATCCCAAACTACTGATGGTTTTGTGAATCTTGATAACATTAGAGCTGCTACCAGGGCCTTGAGGGTATGAATAGCCCTTCGTGTCCCTCCCTGACCTCTCCTGGTGACACCCCTACCTCTGCCTACAGCCCAGGACCCCATTTTATCCCATGTCCCAGTGTGCAGCAAAGCCAGTCTTTAGCTCCCCACAGCCCTGCCCTACCTGGCTATAGGACCTGCTAATCCTGTCCCCCATCCCTGGGCTGATGTCCCAACCTGGGCTCAGCCCATCCCAAACTTCATGGAGGTGCCAGATGCCACAGGTTGGACCCCCCATGATGTCCCAGTCCCAGCGAGCAGCTGCCCTGGTAGCACACTGGGACCACTGCTGCATCCAGCACTTATCACTCACAGTCAGGGACTCACTTCAGATGGTTCATATGGATGACTTTTTCTCCCTCGCAGCGTTCTTCATGAATACCACTGCTATAAATGCGTTTGTTAACACATCTTTGCAAGATTACTTGCACAGCAGGGCCATGTGTCCCTTTGTGCAGCATGTGATGAACTTTCTGAAAATAGTTTCACTAAGAAGAAGTGAACAGATTTATTTACAAAATATTGAAAATGCAAAGGAAAACATAACAAGGCCCTGGGTTGATCGAAATATCATCCAGCTGACAAGAAGTATCTAAAAAATGAAAAAATAAAAATGTCTTTTTCACATCTCAGAAGCCACTGTATAAAGACAAAGGAGAGAAGAAAGCTTTCCACAAATGAATTTGGATGTTAGTCTGAGAAACCTTTAGGCAAGTGGATACTTCTGTTTTGTCTGTTTAGCCTGAGCTACGTGGGAATAGTCTAACTTTCCAAGAAGCTCTGCCAAACATTAAGAATTAATTCCTTTTAAAATGTCATCCTGAATGCAACCCACATCACTCAGAAAGCACCTATCAGTTGTGAAAATCCTGACTTTCATCTGTGAACTTAAGAACAGTAACACGTAGAGTACACAAGCAAAATTAACCTCTGACTGGCAGAACCATTAATTTAGTGATTTTTTTTTTATGAATGCCTAATCTTTTTTTAACTAATAACACGACAGTGACAAGGACTTGATGAGACACAGGCAGAGACACTGAGTACGGTTACTAAAATGGTGGTTCAGTAAAGGTTGTCCATTTGTATTCATTTTAAATAAAAGGCATGTCTGCCAGAATGCTGCACACAAGCTTCATGACAAAGCAAAGCTTTCTACAAAGTCTGCAGTAGGATGAACTCAGGGAAAACATATAGCTCAGGATAAAATTATCCAGTACGGTAAGTGGTGAAACATTAAAAGATTTTTTGGGAATCTAAGCTCAGCTGGGAGCTGTATTTAATTCTCTTCCAAAATTAAAATTTAGCCAATGTTCTTCACAGTTCTGCATACACAATTAGTGTATGCAATCGGGTAAAAAAATATTGGAGGTAGGTCTTTACGAGAAGACATTTCTAAACAGCTGAGTATCAAAGCAGCAGTGAAAAAAACAAGAGGACTTTTACCATGCCAAGTCTGCAAACTCGGTGCAGAGGTAGCCAAATGCCCATGGAAAGCTAGTATCTGTTGGAAGACACCACCTTTGACACGTCACTTGGCTGTCTCTTCCACGACCACCTCTCCTCTCCTGCTCATCTCAGGTTCCTAGCAGGTTCCCCAAAGGACATATGCATCAGCCTGTTCAGAAGGCAAGAAAATAAGCTCTTGATTGAACTGCCAGCCAGCAGGATCACAGTAGCTGGAAAAGAGTCTTTAAAAGGAAAGAGGAGAAATATTTTATGAAAGAGTTGTCTCCAAATTAATAATGTCTGCACTAAAATGCATGCAACAAAGAAAGTTAGCTTAAGCCAGAACTGTTTTAACAACCCCATGCAGTGAAGAATCACAGAATATTCTGAGCTGGAAGGGATGCACAAGGATCATTAAAGTCCAACTTCTGGCCCTGCACAGGACCATCCCCAAGAGTCACACTATCTGCCTGAGACCATTGTCTAAATGTTTCTTGAACACTTTGTCAGGCTGGGTGTGACCACTTCCCTGGGGAGCCTGTTCCAGTGCTCTGGGTGAAGAGCTTTCTAATATCTAACCTAAACCTCCCCTGACCCTCAAGTTCTGTCAGTGGTCATCACAGAGAAGAGATCAGTGTCTGCTCTTCCTCTTCCCCTCATGAGGAAGTTGTATACTACAATGAGGTCTTCCCTCAGTCTCCTCTTCTTTGGGGTGAACAAGTGACCTCAGCACCTCCTCGAATGGCTTCCCCTCAAGACCCTTCCCCCTTCACTGCAGCTCCTGTGAAACCATTCCCAACTTGATAAGGATCAGGCAAAGGTGACTGGAGAAAAGATTCTTTTCCCACATCCCTTCTCATCCCTGTCCAACCTCAAAGTCAACCCATGGGAGTGCAGAGACCTGCACAGCCCCCATCAGCCTGGGACCCTCCTGCCCATGGGATGAGGAGGGAACAGGGTCACACCAGTGCCCTCTTCCCTTGCCTTTCCTTTGGAAGTGAGTGAGTACTGGTGCTCTCTTACTCTGGAGCTATAGGAGGTGAGAGGCTCCCAAAATACAGTGCCAGACAGCACTGCCCTTCCTATGGGGCCCCTCCTGTGGACTCTGAGTGTCCACAAGGTGTGCAAATTGATACTTGTGAAGGAGTATGTCAACCAAGCAAGAAGAGCACTGTCCCTATGGCATTCAGTGAGTTCACATTCACGTCAAATCTTGCAAATAATGCAGGTTTACAGAAGGTGAAATCACTCACTCAAGGCAGGATGCCACATATTCCATACCTAAGCTTTGGATCAAGTAGTGAAAAGAAATAGTTTTTCAGGGATTAACAGTCAGATTTTCTGTGTTTGATTCATTATTTTTAAACTGATTTTGAGGGGAGCTCTTAAAAATATGTATTTCAGTCTTCATCACAGGCCCTTGCAATGAACATGGTGAGATTGAGAGTATTTCCTCT
The DNA here is from genome assembly GCF_001604755.1 of Lepidothrix coronata. Taxonomy (NCBI): domain Eukaryota; kingdom Metazoa; phylum Chordata; class Aves; order Passeriformes; family Pipridae; genus Lepidothrix; species Lepidothrix coronata. Next base: position 12,974,922 of record NW_016690183.1, read on the forward strand.
TCCTGTACAAAGTGTTATTAACAATGAAATAAAATCTGCAAAGATTTAGTATGCTAAACACAACATATTCTGTTCAAGAACAGAGTTGTATAAAAGTCTAAAATTTAAATAGGATGTTACCTTGGGCAATATTCATAACTAAGGTATTTTATAGAAAGACACACAATCAGCCAGCTTATGTTCTTTGCACTCCAGGATGAATTATGCTTGCAGAAGTTACATGAACAGGGAGGCATACAACTTACTTGTTCATATTCTCCACAACCACTCATTCCCCTCTCATAAACAAGTCCATAAACTTAATAAACTGAAGGAAAGAAGGACTGGTGTAGCATAAGACAATTTTGCAGTCAACCAACAATGTACTGCACTTAGGATTAATTTTCATTGGAAGTGGCGGTCATTCCATAATCAAGTCATATTAAGCAAAATATAAAATGTTAGTGCTTCAGGCTTGTCCTCACTGTTGTATTAACACCAGGAACAATCCCATCATTACTGCCACAGAAACACCAACTCATGCCCACACACCGAGATCTCAAATCTCCATTTAAACTGTCTAGCAAATCCTTCAAATGGGCTGAGGAAAAGCAGCTGATAAACTTGCAGGGCTAGAGGCACAGGCCATGGCTTGTGTTAGATTAATTAATCATCTGTTAATATTAAAGTATTCTGTCTTTCAAATATTCCTTCAACATGTAGTCCTTCTTTCTCAAGTCAGAGCACCTCAAATACAGTAATGCAGGATCAGGTCCTGAGCAGTGCAGTCAGGCAAGCCCTGTTCTGCACCTCTCCAAACATAGGGACTGCAAGCACAGCTCACCTTGAACGAGATGAAAAATCATCAAAAGGATTAGCTGTTCCTAGTCCTTGTTATGGCAAATATACCTGACTAGAAGGCAGATAACCAGTTTGTTATTCTTCCTGTTAAAAGGCAGCATTTTTATGCTAATAAGCAAGACTTAAAGACAGATCTTTTATGCTTTCAACACCAAGGAAAGAAAAGTCAATATATGCAAATGCAGGGTTTAAATCTGTCATGTTAACTCAAGCCTTCAAATACTAATCCACCTCAGTGTAGAATTTTACTAGTAATTGTCTTCTTTATCCCCAAATAGCTATTTATGAGTCAGTATGTTACCAAGGGATACCGTCCAAAGGAATCTGTTTCAATGAGGTGAATATGTTGTTGGATCCTAATCTTGATTACCAGTGATGTGCTTCTGCATTCATACATGGGAGGAACAGCCAGTTTGCACTCCTCTGCTAGTTTTGTGTGCTTGTCTAAAGGTAGGATAAACACCCTGTAGCAGATAAAAAGTAATAAAGATAGATGTAAAGACATTATAAGGGTAAAGGAAAGTTTCATGCAGGTATGATCTACCTATACCACCCCCTCAGAGAGCCAGGAAACAGGGGCAGATGACTAAGCCTACATCTGGAATAGCAAGTAATGTGAACCATGGGGGTGGGCCTGTAGAGTGAAACGTTTGGTGCTGAGGACCTGACTTCCAGACTGTGTTGTGCTTGTTTTTACTTTCAGCTATTTCTACTCTGGCCTCCTGGTCAGCATGTCCATTTGTGGCTGAAGTGCTGCATTCCAGCACATATTCGACCTTCATTTCCTCTTGAAACAACACAAATCATGAGCTCTGAGACCACTCCATGGTACAAAATTAAGTGCAGTAAGCGTGAGAAACCAGGAGGTTCACTTAAAACCTTCGCTCTGATCCAAACAAAAACATTAATCTAAGTGCACCCTCAGTGCTTAATTGATGCTACCAAAATGCAGCTTTAGTCCATGATACATAGCGTGATGGGTGGAGGAGAGAGAGACCAGAATAGAGGAATCCACTCAGAAGTCTGGCCAACTTGAAAATATTTCTGCCAAGAACTGAAGAACTAATCAAACAGGTCATAATGGTACCATATATCTTTTCTTCTACTGAGCTGTCCAACATTTTTCTCTTGTCATTTATTGCATTGACTATTGCTTGTGCTTTATATAGAAAAATCACACCTGATTTCAAGCATTTGAAGACTGTGGGGGCATAGCTGGGAGGGAATAAGATTACTCTCAGTAATCATACTAGAGGAAAGGAGCAACTAATTCTCCGCCAGAAAGAAGAGCTTTTAAAGTAAAAGATGACATTGGAACCAGACCAAAAGAACACAAGATGGCAGTGAGTAAACAGAGCGTGGGAAAACAAGGGGTTTATAATCATCAGAGAATTGGAAATGTGGAACCAGTTTCCAGCAGAACCCCAGAGACATATTTTTTAGGTGAAATTCAATAATTTGCTAGAGAAAACTGCTAGACATCACTGCCTGCAGTGCTGGACTACCATAAAGTCCCTCCCAGTTCCATAAGGACTGCATCAAATTCCAAAGTCAGTAAAGGCCATGAGGGATCATTCATCCCCATGCACAAGGAAGTGAGGTTTCTGTTCTCACAGTGGAGGGGCGGTGCGTTTGCATCCTGTCTGGATGAGTGTTAAGGACATTTAAAGCAGTGGCATTAGACAGAACTCTTCACATCTCAAAAGTCATTGCTTGCCCCCTTCTTTGGCATACAGATAAATATATTCATGGGCTCAGGTCCAATTTTGAATATACATCTCTTGTTACAAAGTTTATTGCTCCAGCTTGCCAAGCAGCAGATTACTGTCTTTGGGAATGGCATTACTATCCTGGGAACATGCAAATGCCCTTCTTTATAAACTACCACATATCTGTTATGATTTAGACCAGCCTCCCAGTAATGTCAGTACCTACCAGATCAGTGATCTGCACTATCTCCCAGTGCATTCAAACAATACTGTCTGAAGATTAGCTCATCTCCAATGTCCTACTTGTTTTCAAATGCCCACATTCTGGGTTTTTAACCATATGGAAACCTACTAACTACTGCTTATGAATATATATAAAAAACCCCCAGCCTTTCACTAATGATTTATTGCAGTGTTCCTGTGGAAATGGAAAGAGATCTGTCTTTGAGCTTGAAATTAAAGAGAGGCACCGGCCTGTTGTTATGGAAATGTTTTTCACTTTTTGTGAATGCCAACTATATGAAAACAAAAAGCAGGCTGAAAAAGTATAAAATTATTTTCTGCACTGTAGTATTTCAAAGAGGTATATTGACAGGCCTCGTGAGATAACAGATAAAAAGAGCAAACCAGGAATAGCTAATTGCTAGGTTTGGTCTGTAGCAAATGTCAAAAAGGAATCAAAACACAAAAGGTATCAGCTAAACCATCATGAGCTGCTAGTCTTGCTATCTTCCCTTTCGAAACTGCTGCTTTTTATTAACTTGGTTTAATTCAGTTATTCAATTCGCACACACTCTGGCACACAGAGCCACAATCTTTGTGCTCAGGTTCAAGACAGAAAATTGTAAAAAATAATATTACTCATATTTTGTTTTATATAAAGTCGAAATGTTTCAGCACTATTTTTCAAGTGCACCCTAGGACACTTGAAAGAATTACATTTGAAGAATGTAATTTTGAAACAAGTATCACAATGCTTTTACTTAAATAGAGCCTCAGTTCTTCTGCTTTCTTTTTTCTTTTTGCTTATGGCTAAAACTATCCATTGACTTCTGCACAAATTCTTTCAGCTAGCCTGAAAGTACACTTTACACTTCTTTTAAAACTAAAAGGCTATTTGTCCCAAAATTTTCACCAAACACACGTACAGCACATGCAGTGCTAATACACTAATACCACAGACCTTGCCACCTCTTTGGGAGCACATCTTGCACTCATGGCAACATAGTGATTAAGTAATTAACTACAGTGATACAATATTACAACCACTCTCTATTTTATGGAAAAAGAAGGTTTTTGAGGTCAAAACGTCACAGGAGGCTTCAGAGTCACTTCAGAACAAAGCAGGTAATGAAAGAAATCATCGCCATCACAGTTATGATCACATTAATTACCATTCTCAACATGCTCTTTGTAACCATTTCTGTAATTATTCAGCTGCTTGTTGATGTTTGTATCAGTTTCAGATTTCAGTACTTTCTCTTTCAGTATCCCCTTCTTCCAAAAGAATTCAAATCAAATCAATGCATACCATTTCCTGTGTATGCTCACGCTTTAATGTTCTATCAGTACATTTTGCTATTAACTACCTATTCAACTACCTTTCCTCCCCAACCCCTTCACTGCTTATCATTTGAAAAAAACATGCTTTTAAGAAGCCTAGTATTTACTGGCATCATTATCAGCACAGCTTTTTTTCTATCATTGAAATTCATATTTACACTGGTAAATATGCAAGGGGATATCTCAGGAAGAGAAAAGGATGTGTGCATATCTGTGCGTGTGTGTGTGTGAGTGCAAAATGAACCACGAATATGGCATAGGCAAACTTCTCACAGTCCCTGGTTACAGAGACACCCAGACCTTTCTGGCCTCTTTGGATGACAATGTGCCCATTCCCCCTGACTATTTTTGCCATGTGAAGGTGAGTCTTTGCTGGAAGTTTCATGCACTGGGAGATCTCAAAACACCTTCCAAGAGAGGTGATGTTGAACCAGCCAAGTAGAATAGGGTACCTGCAATTGGGCAGAAGCCCGATTCCCCTAGTATCAAGCCCACACCCCATGTGCTGGACCACATGTTACCCAGTGTTACCTTCAGGTAACTGAAAGGAGACTCTTCAAACTTGAGGTCCACTTGTCTGACAGTAGCACAAAAGCACAGGCACTCACTGCAGCGGTCTCAGAACAAACTCTCATGTTTTATGATACACACACCTCTTCCTCCTCTCTCACGCTTTTGCAGTTGCACAATTTCAGCGCTTGTCTGTAACATACAATTACTCCTCTGATGAGCTAGAAAATACTATTTTTTTCCAGTCTGGCTACTCAATGTTGAATGCCATAAGCCCACTAAAATGTTAAAGGCGTCAAGACAGTCTGCAGATCATTTTAATGGTAAATCAGTCTTGTAATGCTTAAATAATGAAGTCTCATTTTCAATAGGGACATCATAGCAGATTTGTAAAGGCCCTCTAGTGCTTTAGCCCTTACACATGTTCCTATCAGGCGTCTTTGAAATAAAGAGGCACAAAAGCGTAATTAAAAATAATTGGAGCTGAGCATATAGCTACTTCGGAAAAATCTTCCAAGTACCTGCATCTATCTTTAAGCATCTAAATACTTATAAATCTGGGCTGAAGAGAATATAAGCAATCTGTATTTCCTGCCAAGCACCAGTTTTATTATTTAATTAAAGCAACGCTATTTCTGTTGATCCCATTGGCCCTTTCAGTGACTGAATGCCAGACACAAGTTCTAAATTAGTGTTTTGAAGGTGGGATGGAGCAGCACCAATAACTTGCTTAATGAAAGCTTATCCCATTCCAATGCTTTTGGAACATGCAGCAATCAGCAAAGAAGGCACAGAGGTCAGACCTTCACCTGCAGGCTAATTTGCTGTAGTCAGTAAAGCATATGTCATAGTGTAAGCTGCAATTCAAAACAAAGCATGCATTCACCATATTCAGAAAAAACCTCCAAATACATGAAATGAACATGTTTCCCTTCAGAGACTTTGCAACTTACTTGACTACTTCTGCATTTACCTTGGATTTTAAAAACAATCCATCCAAGACATTCCAGTGCATATAGCTCACAGCCTTTAGCGAGTCCAAATTCACACCTCTTGGAGGGATGTATAAACTATCTCCCAGTCACAAATCAGAGACCATCATATAGACAGATTAAGTAACCTTGTGCCACACACTTGAGACCTGCAGCATATCAGGAAACTGAGAGTGCTATGCTACTACTCATTACACATCTGCACCTCTGCTTGTACAGATTTCCTGCTGATCTATATGTAAAAACTCTCAGTCTCTTTGTTTACCCCATGGGTCTCAAAGCTCGACCCATTCCGCAGCTAACACTCTTGATTTACCAATGCCAGGTATGCCTGCAGTGCTCCTGCTACAAGTAAATTATTCCTAAGGCAATTTTTCCTATAATAGTTTAGCTTTAACTATGTGGCTTTGAGAACAAAAGAAGGGTTTGTGTACCCAAAAGTCCTTTCCATCTGTTTTTTCTCTTCACCTGTTCACAAAAACTTTTCTTAAGGCCTTCATGACTGCAGTGCAATCACTAATCACTGCGGTGTCTTCTACTGTGAGAAAAAGCTTGAGCTGAAACCAAATATTGAGGTCCAAAAAGTGAACTGCAGAAACAAAATAATTCTGAAGGTAACTCGGCTTTTGTACATTCACCTCTGAGGTGGCCCGGTCCCAAACCTCCACCATGAAGGCACATGGAGTGAGAATCACTTACCTGTCAGAGAGGTGAGAGCTGAATAAGCACTCTATACATCAGTTCTCTATTTTAAATCCATCCATTTTCCTATCTCATAGCCCTGCCTCATCAAGTGGAGATCTGCTGATTTAACTGAAATGCTTTTTGTGCCTTTACAGACAAGACACTTGTATATTGACAAGCAATTATCTCCAGAGATCTGTAAAACTGCCTATCAGATTTACTATTTTTGTCATTTATGCATCATTGTTTAATATTTTCTCAGCCTCAATCTATCTCCTTTTTTGCAGGTATCCCAATCAGGAAATCCTATCCTCACACTCTATTAAAGTAGCACTTTAACATATCAATATTGCCTGGAATTGTTTCTATTGTACAGTAAGAAAACTTCTGGAAAAAACTAAAATCTTGCCCAGCAGATTTATCATCTCTGATAGTCTGGGTTTGAAACTACAAGCATTGTTGAAGTGTATCAATGCCAAAATATATGATAATAATTGAATACTATTATCTCCATTAAGATAAGGAGAGGGAAAGGCTGAAGAACACTGAGATATAGGTATTTTTGTGATGCTCTTGATCATCAGTTCATTCTACTTTGATTGCACTGATTAAAGTAGTGGTACAAGTTCAGGGGAAACCTGAACTGAAAATCTAAAACATTTATTTATTACATCACTCTGATGTAGGGCTTATTTTTCCACTATTGAGGTAAACATAGTAGTTTCACTTGTTTCTCTTTTTTTTTCAGCTATGACAGATCTAGCCTAACAAGGCTTTATTCAAGGACTGAAGGAACTGAACATTTCCATTTATAGGAGATGCTGGCTCCTGAGAAGAACAAACATTTATCCTGCTTAATTCTAGCCTGATAAGAAAAGAAACCTCCAAACTAAGAAAACCAGTCATTGAGCTGGTTTTCAGGAAAGAGAAAGTTTTATAGAAAATTTTTCCCCCTCTTCTATATTATGTTGGCTCACTTTTGAAATTGCTTTTTCTCTGCCTAGCCAAGGGAGAGAGTCTAGATGACAGCTTAAACTGAACACCTAGCTTATAAAGGCTAAGCTGAGGAAGATTAGTCTGTTCCTTGGACTCACAGAAACTCATTCCTGCCAGGACACGTAAAGAAAGGAGTTAGCTACTGGGTTACTCTCAGCTGCAGTGGTTGAAAGAACAGGAGTGGAACTATCTGCTGGAAGGAAGGCTACTTGACAACTTGGCTGTTTCCTGTTTATTCTGTGGTAATACTGATAGGGAAGAAAAAAAAAAAGCCAGAGAAAGAGCAGGTATTTCACTGTTGTCAAAAGGAGGGAATGAAATAAAGAGACAGAGTGCTGAAATGAAGACAGGATTCTGAAGACAGACAACATGCAAGCAGGATTCATAAAAAATACCCATTTAAAAAGCTTTACTAAATCTAAATGTTAAACATGCACATATTTCTGTTAATCTTTCTTTCACTTGCAAAGGTGCAGCTGTTCCACTGAAGCAAATCATCTACCAAAGGAAACAGGCTGTGGAAAACCTCTCCCAAAAGGTAGGTTTTAAATCAGAAAAAAAAAGAGCTGATGTCTAGCTGAAGTCTCTGATTACAGGTATGCTTCCCTAGTTTGAAGCCGCCAGAGATATTCAAATCCTAAGCCCAGATACAAAGGCTGTCAGCATCCCTGAACTGCTCTGACAGCACTCCTTTTTCCCCATGCGTACAGCAAGAACAACTTCCACCAGAGAAGAGCTCTGCCAAAAATAAATATTGAATCGACTGGCTCGCTTACCTCCTCCTGTGATTTTAATCTCACATTTTGGCAAATTAAGCAGAATCCTTTTGATTTCAGCAGGAACCAGATGAACCCCATTCACGAGAGCAGTATTTGAGTGTTAAACATCTGCCTTTCCCAAGTCAGCTTGATAAAATATCAAAGAGCATACGGGCCATTTATTCAAGTAAAGAGTGTGTATTTGGTTATACATGTTGCAGCTGTCTCGAGATTACCTAGAAATTAACAGTTTAGAGTTTGGATGATTTTAATTAGCCCTCCAGAAAGGAAATGTGTAATCTACCACCATGACCATGAATGGGAGACTTCAAGAAACAGCAATTTATACAGGGTTGCAGCTGCAAAGATAAAAAAATGAGTGTATGTATAACACAAGCATTTTCCTACAACAAACAAACACTTGGCTTTCTTATTTTAAGCCTCTGAACTTCATGAAGACACAGAAGAAACAGAGAGCAATGTCAAAGCACCTTATATAGCTCAAATTGTTGCAGCTACTTAAATTGATTTAAAGTGTCTGTTGTTTGTTCTGAAATTACCTAATGATACATTGCATACTTAAAAATCACAGCTGAAGAAGGGTCTTTTCCTAATGAACATGGAACCACTCGAGGGCACTGAACTATTTTTATCAGCTCTTGTGAACTTTCAGAAGAGCCTTGTGGCAGGAAGAGACAAGAACAGGACAAGAGTTCCCAGGAACCATGACACAGCTGGGCCATGGACAGGTTTTTTCCACAATTTTGTTTTCCTTTGGAGGTTAAGGCAAAAAGGCAGGAGTGGGGAAAATAACCCTACATACGTTCAGGAGCCAGAACTCTGCCCACTGTGATTTGGGTGATAAAAAATTGGTAGAACTGCTAAACTCTCATTCTTTTTAAGACCTGGCATGATTTTTTCTTTTTTCATAAAATTTCACAGAGCTCTGGAAAGTGAAAACATTTGAAAATTATAAAATCTAGGAAAGGAGTCCAGTAGTTAGTCTCTAGTTCAGGTAGTGATTTTAGGTCTTGGTGTAATTTTCAAACTTCAAATTTTATGGTAATTTTAAAAATAGGTGTTTTACTTCATCTGCGATCATGATTTTCAAATAATAACATGAATTCAACCACTAGAACTTTAGAAATAACACCAAGAAATACTACACCAATACCACAAGGCTAAAGATTTTTAAGAAGAGACCCAAGACAGTTCACCAGAGGCTACAATGATGGGGTTCCCAATACAGCACTGCTACTGTGTCTGTAGACTCCTCTGCTCTTCAGTCCCCTATCCTGGCTGAGTAGAGAATTTTCTTTGTAAGAATGCACCAGATGAAATTTCCTCTTCAAAAGAAATGTTTTTGCTGGATATTAGCAACCTTTTCATGACTGATCCACTGGGAAAAACTGCTTAATTAAGTTTCTGCGCCCAGCTCTGAATTGTTATCTAGTCCAAAAAGGCCATTAAGATTGCATTATAATGAGATGCTACAAAATACTCCTAGCAGTTCTAGATTTTAAAATTAGTTTTACAAAAGTTTCAAAACATCCATATTTGAATTAGACTATAAAGCACACAAAACTGGCTTTTCAAATAAATGTAATGTAAAAATTAATGAAATGTGGCACCTTTTTCTTGTTCATATAGAAGCCAAGCCAAAGAAAGTATTTAAAATCAACCTGAATACAAGGCAGTTTAGGACTGATCTTTCCCATTATGTTATTGGATTTATGCAAACTGTTGGACTTCAGCAGAGTTAAATTAGTCTCTGACTTGATAATGCATATTCCTTTCCAGAAGCTCCTAATTCAAAAAATCTGCCTTCCTATTCTCTGCAGGTCTGGGTCACTCCCAATCAGGGACTGCTATCCTGAATTTCTTTACTGCAAGGATTCAAGGTCCAAAGAGATAATGTTTGAGTACAGGTAGGCATAAAACCCACGTAAAATCCACCTAGGAGCTGAGTTAGTTCTTTTGCTTCCTCAAACGTTCAGGGCTGCATTTCCTTCTTTTCAGAATTCAAGGCAGAAGTTAATTTAGTAAAAAATCAAGGCATCCTATTACCTACCTGCTACAAACTAGGGTGGTCCCAGGCTGCTCCGACTTGCATCAGGGCAAGCGCCACTGGCCAGCCCTAGCAGCAGGGAGCCTGCTGAAGGTGTTGAGAGCCACTTCTGCATTGCTGCTCAGCACATGCAACATGGTATGTCTTCATCACACTCCCTGGGTGATCCTCCAGTGATTATTGCTTGCTCAGATGCTAAAGTTTCTCATACCTCATTTTCAGTTGAAGGTGACTCAAGAGTAGAGGCCCTCATTCCTCCAACGTATTGCCCTGTGAAGTAGCAAAGGCTGTTTTCACTTTCATGTCCTCTGGAAAAGGCTTCTGGAGGTTAATCACAACCTCATACATTAACAGTGGTTTGTAAGAACTCTGAACTGTGAGGTGTAAAAATCAAATACACATGCAGGCAGAATCATGGCTGCATTTCAGGCTTCAAAAAGACAGAGAGGACTTAGTCATTAATAGAGGAAGCTTCTTAGATTAAACTGTATTTCTTTAAAAAAATTAACAAAAGAAGGGAATGACAGATAATAAATAGTTAAATGTTTCCAACTGTTTTACTTGTCTCCAGCATCCTCTCTTTGCATGACATTGTACAATCCAGTATTTGCAAACACTCCAAAAAACCTGGAGACACAGCCTTTCAGGCGTCAAACCTGGAAATACTAACAAACACTGTTTACCTCTCATTTTTCCCTTGGTTCATTCTGCTCGTTTTTCTGATTACCAAAGCCGTGTTTGGCATTGATGCATTTCGCAAGCACAGAAAGTCTTCACTGGAGACGGAAGCATGTTCACCTAATTGAATCTGCCTGACAGATGTGATGCAGCCAGATAATGAATATGCAGTTGATAGATGTCTATGCTATGTACATACACATATTAGGAAGCAGGGACATAGATTTCCTGCCATGGAAAACAGAGAGAGCTGTTCACTGGAGTTGAGCTCAGAGTTGTTGTAGATCAGTTTCACTTAAGATAATGACACAGTTTGAGCCTAGGGAGAATTTGGGGGAAGTTCAAGACCACCAATGAATGAATGAATCAAGACTGTTTGATACTGCTGCTCCAAAGGGCCTTCCCTTACCACAGCCCTCCTGTCTGCCTTCCAGGGCCTCAGACACTTGTTGCAACCCCTCCAGGCCAGGGCTCAGCAGGTAGAAGAGCCAGGACAGGGACTCTCTGCTGCCAAAAGAGAACATCCTCATTATTTTGCTCTGGCTCATCACTTCCTATTCCTGCCCATACTGTCCCCCTTCTTCTCCACCTTCAACTCTGCCACTCTTCAGGTCCTTTCAGGGAAAAATCTATCCCTTTACAACAGTATAGCTTTACAACAGTACAGCACATGGAACATGCCAGTCTGGCTGCAAACAGTGGTGATCATTTTAACACTTTCTCTGTGCCAGTGAGTACTTGATGGAGTATTCTGCAATTAACACCAGAGACAACAGAACAGCAAGGAGCAGCTGACAGGGCGTATCACTACAGGTAATGATGGCAGCTGGATTTTCACTGGCAAATGTTGCAAACCCAGCATTCCAGTCCCATATGTCATTGTGCAAACTAAAATGCTGTAGAAACCAGGCTCAGGCAAGGACTGCAGATGAAGGCAGTATTTTAAACATCACCAACGATGTGGTAGGGTCACTGCTGATTTCATACTAGTTTAAAAGCTTAGATGAAAACTACCAGAGGGAGTTTAATTGTCACAGTACCTGGTAATGACTTCCCCATCTGATTTCTGAACAGTGTCATTTTGATACTTGTTGTGCAAAAATTATGTCCACAGACTGGCAGTCCCTACATTCTCTGCTTGTGTGTCAGTCTAGAATTTCCTCTGAGACTCTTCACAGGATCCAGAGCCTCTGCCAACTTCTTCTGTCAATGCCAAAGGCATAAGAAACTTGGAGCTTCTCCTGAAGCACTGATTTTCAACAGAAATTGGAAAGTAGTATGAAATTAAATGAAAAAAATCAGATCTACATCTGTAGCAATCAAAGCTGAATATTATGTGAACAGAGGCAGTGATAGGCTGGTCTCTTTCTCATACACTTTATGAAGTTGATCTGGCTTGCTGCCAGGCATGTCTCAGTACTCTCAAGTGCTCACAGCTTCCATCAGCCTCGCAAAGAAAAGAAGGTGCTCGGCACCTTGCAGGACTGCACAGCCCAAGAAAATGTGTGGCAGGTTTCCTTTCATCCCAGACTGGATGCTTGCCATGTGCCTTGCAGAAGCCTAATAAAAAGCACAGGAAATTCTGGGGTCATTTTTCATGCAGTTGGAAGTCCCCCACCAGTGAAGGCAGTGAGGTGTATGTAATGCAACCATGGAACAGCAGAACTGGGACTTCAGGGACTTCTTATGAGTCATATAACTCTACTTCATGCAGGATTAGCTGTCTGTTTCTCAAATAATAAAAGCCAAACACATAATTCCTTAAGGATATATAATTCCCTCTAAACCAAGTAAATAATAAAAGAGCAAAGACAAGTCTTTTTTTTTTTTTTTTTTTTTTTTGGTGGGAAACTGCAGCAGAAAGGTATTAGACTTGTACCAGACCTTTTTGTCTTCAAAACTAAATGGGTATCTCAGCCTCATGCACAATGCAAACCTTCCTTGCACATATTTGTTTTGAAGGTGGTTAATCCCAAAGAAAAACAACACTAACCAAAGGAGAGAGCTGTTGGTGGGTGAGCAAGAGGTAAAGCAGGAACCCATGGATTTTACTGCTTTTCCCATCTGGAGTGCAAATAGAAGTGGTTATTACACAGCCCCATAAGACGTAGGTGAGAAAATCAGCCTTACTGCCACCTGTCTTTTTTGTCCTCTATGTTAAACATTGTTTTGTGGGTTTACGATTTTAGAAGATCCTCTCTGTGGGACATTCCTACCTAGCACTCACACTAGGTAGGCATGGAGAAGCATACACTTGGTTCACAGTACCATAGTAGGATACAAAATTTTTCATCAGGACAAGGTACTGAAATACCTGCATCTGTACACACTCGTATACACAGGCTTCACAGATAGATATATTTCTATAACAAATTGGCCTGAATCTGTAATGTTTGTAATTTGAGTAATGGATAATCAATTATTTGGTCATTAACACCTTCAGCTGCCTCCTTTTTTTCTTGGGTTTCCAAGTTGAAGCTAATACAAAAAGCTAATACAAAAGATTGATTAAAGTTTGCTCATGTTTGATCAAAAATGGTTCTGTGTCAAGTTCAAGCTTTGTCAAACTTATGCAAGACACAGATCCAATGCAAGCTTCTGTTCAGAATATTGTACTGGATGATTAAGGCAATTATAATGGTATAACTACATAAAATGGAAGAGAAGGTCAAACAAACCAGCACACTCAGATCAAATAAAAAATGCTGACTTACACAAGCCCAGATCTACTTATCAAATGGTTGCATAGCATCATTTTGTGTTGTTTAATGATAGCACCATATAGCAGTGTCATGCAAATCAAGGAGTTTCTTCATCCATCCCCCAAAATCTCAGTTTAGCATGTCAGGCACTTTAACACTGTAAATATGAGTAAGGCAATATTGACAGTAAAATGCACAGTAGACTGTAGCAGTTAATCAAACTTTGCATACAGTACTGCAATCTAAAATGATTTTGTATGTCTTCTGAGATTAGTAAAATGAAAAGATATAAACTTGTACTTCGTGTAATTGTTTTCAAATCTTGGTAGCATCAAAAATCGACATTCTGCAAAACTGCGTGTTATGAAAATTTTCTCAAGTAAAAATGTAATGTTAAAACAGTACTATCTGTTAAAATGTACATACCATAATAAAACACACAGGGGCTTTCCGTCTTGGATTTCCAGAAGGGACTTCAATCATGTTGCTGTATTTGCACCATGTAACAGGTTTTTCTTTTTAATTTGACAAGGATCATTAGAATTCCTTCTACGAGCCAAGGATGTGCACTAAAACAGTTTTAATTAAATGTTTGGTGAATGTGTTCACTGTTAGAATAGTCACTGACTATCAAAAGCCTTATAATTAGTATTTTGCAGGTGATAAGCAAACATGCCTTGGGGCTTTCTGGAAAAGTCAAATGGTAGCAAAGCATTGACAGATGACATTTCCTCTCTCAGAACTGCCCCATTCTGACAAGAACTTTAGTCTTAAAAAGGGTTAGCTTAACTCATCTCTCATTTGACAGGAAATAGACAATCAAGATACCACCACAGAGAAGAAGAAAGTGAAACTGGCAGCAGTCAGACTTGGAAACAGCAAGATGCCACCCAGAAGTTGGCTGTAATGGCTAGCAGTAAATAAGTGGGCTCAGAAACGCTCTTTTCCAAAAGCACATGTCCCCATCTGGTTTTGCACATGCAGCACTGCAACAGCAGGTACCTTCCAGCTGTATTTCTTGGCAACCATTAAACTTGTCAACTGGAGGCTGTGCACCTGGTGCTAGAAGATCAATTAAAAATGCCAGCATGCTGTCAACTGCCAAATTTCTGTTGTCAGTTGTGAAAAATCCACCCAATATATTTGCTTTTTCTCTATTTAAAATTACATTTAAAAGAAAAAAAACCCAAACTACAGTAGCAGTGAATGGAAGGGAAAGATATGTAGTTCAACAGCTAGAGCATCCCTCCCCCTCTCCCAATGCCTGTGTCTCCAATAGACACAGACTTTCTACAGTTTTGAGTTTCTTATATTTCAGATTAAATATCCAATTACAGAAATCACAGATCTATGAAAGCAATAATTATCCTTACAGTTTTGCTTCTCAGAGTATATGTTTATATATGCTGATCACCTACTTCACAGATAGTAATATAAAACACTCAAGTAGCCTGATTGAAGGATACTACTTCAGTATAAGCCAGATGCTGCTGGGCTCGCTGCTTCCACAGCCCGGGGGATGCTGTGAGGCAGCTGCCTATTTCATCTACACTGAATGGCCTCATGTAGTCATGGACACACAGTGAAATGACCTTGTTCATCACCTGTGGCGTGGTACCTTTTCAGTACCCTGTGTCGTACCTTTGACATGTAGCACTTCAGGTATGACAGAGATCTCATTTCTATGTCCCAGAACCAACAGAGGAAGGAATGTATGCATTTTTTTTGATGGCATGAGAATTTGGCTGATATTATGGATATGAAGAAATGTCAGGAATAGGAATTTTATAGAAAGTTCTCACAATAAGGAGAGCTGTAGTTAAAAATGCTCTTGTTGTAAAAATGCTGATAAGTGGTATTTTCTCACCTAAAAAAGATGCATTCAACACATATATTCTTTTTGCCTGGATGTTGTTGTTATTTCTTTCTGTCTCTCAGATAACTTTGAGGCTGCACAAAAGCAAAAAGACATAGAAATTATGTAAAAAAACTTCACATCGTACTTTGGTCCAAATTTCATCAATCAGGCATACTAGTCTAGACAGGCAGATTAGAAGCTACCACCACTTTAAGTGCCAATTAATAATAATCTGTTTGATTTTTTTTCATAATGAAGACATTCTACAATCCGTTTAATACTCACAAATACCAGAAAAGATAAATCAAAACAAAACAAAATTGCTTGAAGAGTAATTTCTGGAGGAATAAAGAATTCAGTCAAAAGTCAGAAGGGAATCTAAGCAATATTTTTTATATGTGCCCTCTCTTAAATTGATTTCTGGATATGAAAAGTTGGTACATTACACACAGTTGAGCTAGTGAAAGTTTAACAAAACACAGAACCTTTTAACAGCTAGAGAACTGAGAGATGTTTAAACTGATCATTATTTCAGAAGACTTAGATTTCCCCTTTCAAAAAATTTTTTATGTGGTGAATGAAAACCAGGAAAAAAAAAAGTGTATACCACAATGATTTAGAAGGGTACAAGAAGGGCCTGTCATTGATGTCTCTTGTCTGCAGAAGCACCGAATACAGCCTTGATGTCAAAATCAAGAACAAAAACACTGCAAAAGCAGTCAAATTCTTCACTTCAGAATTTTTATGTTTCAAATCACATGCACAGTCTCTGTCAATAAATAAAAAATTCAACATTTTTTTCATGCAGAGAAATGTTAATCTTTAACCCTGTGAAATCAGCTGTCAGGGAACACGGCAACAAGCCCCTGCAACTCACTGGTAGCAAAACTATTTCCTGAAAATATTTACTGTTTTACCCAAATACTGCAATATTTTGGAAGCCACAACACAGCATTTCAATAAGCTGCTTGAAGGGAGAAAGGAATTCCCTAAAGATTGCAGTGCAGGTGTAATGCTAGAACAAAGAAATGAGCAAAAGGACTTGGACTGGTTTATGGTCAGAAACAGCAGTTCTTGAAGCATTTCTTATATGTGAGAGAAAAAATGGATAACTTATAATGTAATGGAAATTTACATTATGGTTTATTCATATTGCATAATAACATTAATAACAATAATAATATTATTTTTATTAGTGTTAACGTTAGTACTAGTATTATCCAAGATAAAAGTGAACATACACTTGGTTCCAACATCTTCTCAGAAGAGACACTTGTTTCTTCCCACAAGGTCTGCAAAATTCAGTGAAGCCTGTGGTGTTTCACAAGGAAAACTGGAAGAAAGTCAGCTGATTTTCAAATAGTATTAGACCAAATGTGCACAGCAGCACTCTCTGTCAATAAGGTCAAGTAATGCAAAGCAGACTGCATTTATACTCTTGATCTTTCTTACCCTCCAAAGTGAGACAGCCCCATCTAAATTGCCTACTGAGAGTGGCCCTTGGCCAAAGCTAGCCTCTGGCCCTTGCTCAGGAATTGTTTAGGAGAGCTCTACTTGCCATCATAGCTGTCAAAGGCCTTCCTAAGAATTTAACAGTACCACAGTCAATCTACAGTGCTCAAAACTAATCCCTGACACTACGCACTGTCAACTATGCTCTTTCCTGAGTAATCAGTGTAAGATTATGAAATAAATCTGCAACTTCTGTGTTATAAGAGATGACCAGCCATTTTAGAAGTACTAGTATGGACTCCACCACAGCTAACACTTCAGGTCTCTTTCAGTTAATTTATGTCTCCAAAATTCTCTTTCGTGATATTTTGTAATACAAGGTAAAAAGTCTTCTGTGGGCATTTTATCAATGTTTTATAAAATAGACTTTACCTTGTTTCATTTTTTTCAGTAAGATTTAATAACAGAGATGAAGTTCCAGTCCCTCTCCTTAGAGCAGTTTTCCAGATTTGTTTTGTTAATAAGGAATCAGGTAAGTTGATAGGAAATTGATACCTTGCTCAGGAGAAGCGTTCTCCTGTGGCTTGATGGCTGTGTTGAGCTAATCATTCAGATGGTGAGGGGGCACATGCAACCTGTAAGCACCTTTAAAATTCCCCATCACAATATCATTAATCCTTCCTAATAGAAATCTCAGATGTTAGGAGCTACAAAGCTGTTGGATAATAGATAGCTCTCACACTGAAAGCTCTCCTTCCACGTCCAGCAGAGCTCTCTGATTCCCATCCAGTTTTCTACATAGGGAAGAAACATCTGTGTTCACATACAGCAGGACACAGCACCTCCTCCATATGATATCTAACAGACATCTAATGGGAACCCCAATTTCACAGGGGAGAGGGTAGTAAGTCTGGGGAATGTCTTCACCTTCTATATGAAAGGAGGTATGTCACTCCTTTAATTGCCAAAGGTCCATGTTAAAATTAACCATATCCTGATCTACCAAAGTGTTAACATCTTTCACACCTCAAATGTGTCTAACAAAAAACAGGGCATGTAGTACTGAAATCTTTTTTTTCCCCTCCTTTAATAGTGATTTCATTTATTCAAGACGCTATCATGGCAATATGATAATAATGGATGACTTTAGTGAACACAGACAGGATTTTTATGTTTCCAATCAGTACATGGCAATACCCTAGTTTAACTGTAAGTAGTCTATTAAGTTCCTGGAAAGCCACTTAGTCTTCTGGAGAGTCTCCAGAATACCTCTGCACCTAACATCTAAAACTACACAAATCAAAAGTTTTTATTTTCCATCCACTCTTAGTCTTAGCTCATTAACAACCTTATAGGATTGAGCTCTCTCTGCTTCTGTGATGAGCCAGTGCAGTCCTACCAGAACAACAAAATACACACTCTCAACATCTGGCATAAACCGATCTAGCCCTGTGTACTGTCAGCAAACTCCTCCAAGGTAACTGAATCTGGTTTTGCTGCCACTTTATTCATCATAAACTAAATGTATGAACAGGGGGCAGCGTTGTGCAGCACAATTCAACCGTGTTTTCTTATGCTCTCAGAGCTAATTGACTTGCTCTCAGTGCAAGTCCTCGCAAAGGGTGGTCTTGAGTCAGACATGCTGGTGCTATGGACAAAACCCTTTCCAAGTACAATGCAGAAAGCCAGTCAGTCTGCTTCCACTTAGTCCTATTTGCACACAAGTTTATATTAGTAGCTCACAGAAAACCTTGAGCAAGAACTATGGTATTAGCTATGCTCTAATTGACATTCGTGTATCAAGAGTAACCACTAAAACCACTTAAGTTGAAAAAGACAAATTCTGCATTAGGCAAAAGGTAAGTGTTCTTGTTCAGCTTTTGAGGTTGTATGGAGACATCAACCTGTGAAGAACATGGCCTGTAACATCCTGTATTAAAATCCTATTTGTACACTTAAAAAAGTCAGGGACCTTTTTCCTTTCAGCATGGTTATTTATACTGCCTTTCAGGTGCTTTTCCAACCTATTATTCTCCCTGAAAGAAATAAAAAAACCAACAAACATCTAGACCTGATCAGACATATATCCCATTTATATTGCACTTCCTTTATTCTGGTAAATGTTCTACAAAGCAGCAGAGACTACGACATAGCCAGTAAGCACAGAGGAAAGCTGCATGTCTCCCCTGTGTTAGGCATTATTACTCATTGCAAGAGGATCAGGCAGTACAGAAAGACTGTAGGACACCTAATTCTCATAATTGGTATACACATACCTAAGTAAAGAAAAAAACCCCCACAATTACAAATGACATCACAATTACTACGTTTTGAGATTGGGAGTTTGAGAATATAACTGCATTAAAGCCCTTCTGGCAGAAAACCCATTCTTCTGCATAAACATTTTCTTTGTACTAGGGCAGATGAGACAGTACTTTTTCTCTCAATACCCTTTGCAATACCTTTCCCAGCATTGCTCAGGACATGTCAGTCACCTGTGGAAGCTGCAGTACTGTGCAAGACTTATAAACCCAGCACAGACAATGCTGCAATCACCTTCTTCCTCCACCAGAAACAAGGGAAACTGCTTGACAAGCAGCACTAAGAGGTGTGCTCCTTCGGCATACCTGATCATATCCTTCAGATTTATCTTCTTAGAGCTAAAGTCAGACAAGACATATTATTCAAAAGCAACATAAATCAGGAGACTTAAGTCAGAGATTTCTTCTTTCATTATGAAAGGCAATGGTAATTTGACAGACCTTTTTTAGTATTCTCTGGGAATAATCTTTTTTTGTCACTTTGTTACCATTATTTAAAGTTCTACTGGAGACAAAGGCAGATAGAGAAAAAGATCTAATATATAGCTAAGATATATTTACCACGCCATCCCATCAACACACATATCACACTTTATGCCTTTCTTTTCTGCCTGTGGATATTTTATTAAGCCTTAATTTAAGAATGGGCCTTAAAAATGGACTATTCCTGAATTAAGACACCTGATACATGTCACCTAGTATTTAGAAGAATTTTAATGTTGTATTCTATAAACTCAAAACTCCAGTCTCGTGGCTCAACAGATAGATATCAGTGGTCTTAAAGGTTTGTTTTAAATCCATTAGCTCACATGAGGTGAGAATCAGGCCTCTGAGATACCTCTAGAAAGAAAATACAGTGTTGTGTAGAACAAACTTCTGTGATAAAGACAAACACATTATGCACATTTCCAAGCAGAGATGTCATAGGGCACCTGTGCCACATAGGTCCTCTAGCTGGGCAGGAGGCTGCTCTGGTAGGAATGCTTCGGGAATTCTTTATGAAGACCCAGCCAATGGAGAGAAGCATTCTGAAAAGCTGCAAAGAAATCTGGGGCAAAAAAAAGAGCAGTCACTTGTGGGCCTGTGAGGCAAGCTGCTGGATTGTCTGAACAATCACTAATACACTCGATAATTCAGACCTCATTTTTTCTTTATCAAATTGTTACATTTAGCAGAATTTTTAATCTCATACCAGCTTCAAATTCATTTTTATCCAAAAGCATTCAAAACTTCAAGGAGACCATGACTAACAAATTATTGTTAGAACAAGTCTCTTAAAGCAGCCAAAAACCTTTATAACATGCCTCCAGAAGGAGAAGTGGGAAAAAGCAATGAAATCCACTGGGAAAGAGGAAAGCAACAACAACAAGAATTTTTAGTTTAACCACAAAGCATCAGTGTTAAACATTTGATAAGTCTCATGGTTTTGTTCTGAAAATAGATGAGAGGGAGTGTTTTCATGCATGACTAGTCCCACGGCAAATAAATTCATGCTTAAAAATATAGTTATGCACAGATGGCTGCAGAACAATTACTGTGTATTAGTGTTTCTCATTCCATATTAAACTTCTGATGTACCATGAACTCCCTCTTTCCCACTCTGAAGATTTCCAAGAGAGATTTTATTGCATTGTTAGTGCAATAATTATGAAATGGCCATGTTGCATTTAACCTTGTTTTATTTCTCCAAATGCATAATAAGTCTCTTTATTTTTAACTAGTTTCTTTCATCTAACAAAGTTAAAGTCTTCTTGTCTGATAAAGAAGCAGGCAGTCAGATGCCATCTTGGCAATACAACAACCTGCTTACTGTCCACACACATCACCCAGAGGAAAAAAAAAAAAAAAAAAAAGAATAGCCAGGCTATCTATCTGCAGTTTAAACATTAAATATCTCAAGATGCCATACATTAACAGCAGCCTGTGGTTTTGGTACATGTACCATTCATTCAGCTTGACAAGGAATGCTCAGCCTGTAATGAGGACATGCCAGATACACTCCAAGAAGGATTCCACTTCCGAAAACAGATACAGTAATTCTGACAAAATGCAGACCTGACATTCAGATTACCATCCCTTCAGCTCAGATTGGGTTTACAATATGGAAATAATTACTGGCACAAGCAGACCTGAATATATAGGCTCATTTTCTCTTGTTCACTTCTAGAAGAGCGTGAAAATTAACACCTCTAATGCTATTATTCTATTTAACTCTAGAATGCTTCACTTTTTGTGTAAAGATTTAGATTTAGTTGCAAAAACATATGTTTGGTTATAGGATCCTTTTTTAAATTTGGTTTTCACTTATCAGGACTGTTCTGGCACAAAATCAATTTATATCAGTGATTATTTTCCATGTCTTCAAATCATAACTTTGCCGAAGTGTTGTTTTCTCCATCTATCATGTTCTCTCCTTTTATGATTAGAAGTCTTTGACAGAGGAATGATCTCGTGTACATTACAAAGGCAGCTGGAAAACAGCATATATTTTTTCCTTTTTTTGAAAGCTACACTAATATAGTTTGTTCTTCAAGATGGCATTATCAAATAGTGTTTTGGTTTTGTAAAATTGAGTAATTTTTATCAGATTTGAAAATAAAAATCTATTTGTCTATTTATACCTCTATCACAATGCTCTCTTCCTTTTCCAAGTTCTCAGGGAAGCTGACCATTAAACTCACACTTGTGTACCATCTGATACAGCTCCTGTCTGACCCAGCTGGATACTGCCTGTTCACTCAGGCAATTGAACAACCCAGAGACTCTCCTGCCAGGGTATACATTAATACATCACACCATGATGTACAAAGTGCACAATTGACACCACAATGGGAGAGGAGGCAGATCTGCTGGAGGAAAGAGCCACCTCATAGAGACACCTCAACAGCCTGAAAAAGAGCAGGCCAACAAGACCTGCATGAAGTGTAACAAAGAGAAATGCCAAATGCTGCACCTGGGATGCAGCAATCCCATGCAGCAGTTGAAGAGATGTCTGACTGCCTGGTGTGCAGCGTGGGTGGTCCTGATGCATGGCAACCTGAACGCATTTTAGCAGTGTGCCCTTGCAGCAATGAAAGCAAACCTTGTCACAGATTGCACCAACAAGAGTACAGACAGCTAATCGAGGGCTGTGATTATGCCAGTCCATTTAGTGCTTGTTAGGGCACACTTCTAATACTGGGTCAAGGTTTGGTCTCCTCAGTTCAAGGGAGATACCAAAAAAATTGGAGAGGGAAGGGCCGCCAACATGATGAGATGATAGTAGTACTTGACAGATGAATAAATATTGAAGAAACTTGGTATCTTCAGCCTAGAGAAGTCTTGGGGGAATTCAATCACATTTTTCCAATGCTTGAAATGTAATTACAGAGGGAAGACAGCAACTCCTTCCACAAGGATGCACAGTGACAGAAAAGGAGCAATAAGTGCAAATGACTTCAGAAGAAATTCCATATAATTAGGAAAAAAACTTGCACCATGAGAAAAAAATAGTATTAGAATAGGTTGTCTTATAGTATCTCCTTTGCTGGAAATAGCAAGATTTGATGGGGAGCTGGATAACTCAGTTTAAGTCCCTGCTTTCAACAAAAGTTTGGACCATACAGTCTCCAGAGATCCCTGCCAACCTCAACTTTCATATGGTTCTGCAACGCTATGTAGGTCTGTTGACTGGTCCATGTTCAAACCTGACAGATGTAAACTTGAGAGACTAAAACCCTGCAAAGAAACAAGTGTCAAAAGCAAGAAGGTGCTGCTCCCATCTCTAATCAGAAAGGTGAAGTTCCTTGGCATGAAGAAATACTTATTTTTGTTATCTACAGCATTCTGCACCAGTACTTTTGATACACAGTCAAAAATAGACCAGTAACTATGTAAAAGTTGCTCCATATTTCAGAATATAATATTTTATGAATTTAAGTAAAAACAATATCAGGACAAGCACTTTCTTACTTTCCCTCTTTCACCGCCTGTGAAAATCTGTGTCATGTCTACTTCCACTTCCCTGACTGCTGTCTTCAAATTTCAGGGGTTTGGGATTGTTCTGAAACCAGTGTGTTGTAAGTTGCTTGAGGTCCCATCTCCAATGGTGACAGAATGCCTAGCTTGTCTGCCAGGTTGAGCATCACACAAGTAGCACCACATCCCCTTCACCCTGCCTGCATACCATCAGATAGAGGTTCTAAGAGAGGAAGAGAACCTGGGAAGAGGGGAAGGGAAATCAAACAGGTTAAAGAGATGGTTCCATACTGGTAAATCACTGCTTACACAGACCACTCCATCTGCTAGGAGTAGAAGTGTCCAAAAAAGTAAAGAAGTCTGCCTTGGGAAATAATTTGCTATTACACGGGCTCAGCATTATGCCAATAGAATCATATTTCATAGGGTTGGAATTATAAAAGAAGAGAAAAAGAAATAACAGAAAACACTCAAATAGACATTATGGCTGTGGTTATATGTCACATTTCACCCAACTACAAAAAGGTGGAAGCAAAGATATGCAGAAGTAAAATAAAAATAGACTTACAAAAGTAACTCTTCACAAAGATGTTTACTAAAAGGTTTTTGACCAAGTGAAAATAGAATTATTGTGACAGCTACTCATATGCATTCCCACCACCTCTGCCCAAAGTACTAAGTAGTTCCTACTCAGTGCCCAAATTTTGGATGCTGTTTGGATGCATCACTTTCTTCCCCTACGTGTATGTAGAGTGTAGGTATCCCACATTGGATTGCCAGCTTTATCACAGGTCTGGATGCACACATAACCAACATAAATACTTAGGCATTGCAGTGCCTAAGTCCCCTCATCAATCTAGGCACTCTTCAGAAGCTTCCTAGCTTTTTCATCCACAGCATAATAATACTTAGATATTTGCTTAAAAAAAAAATCATTTCAAAGAAAAGAAAATTTCACCTATTTTTTCCCTTCCAGCTAGAAATTATTTCAACCCTGGAGAGGAAAACCCCAAGTCTTTAACTACCAACAATTTAAAATTTTAAGTTCAGCTTAAAAAAATTGTTTCTGGAGATCAGAAGAACAACACTTTGACATATGAATCTTACCCATGAAGAAAAAAACCCTTTACATTCCATTCCTAAGTTATTCCTGATGGTAATGAAAGCTCATTTTATCACTGAACACGCCCTTCAGTGCAGTCTTTCAACAACACACTTATGTAAGTAAGAAAACAAACATTAGCCTTTCTTCGAAACCATTTTATCCACAGTGTTTCCAAAGCACTGTGAAACCCTCTGAATCCTGATTTAGTACACAATAGGGTTTTCAGGAGAGGTAGGAACCCAAATCTTTAGTGCCCCAAATTGACACGAATGCTACTAATGCAACTTAAATGTCTTCAATATTAAAACATTATCAGTACTCCCTCTAGTGTGTATCTAAATGAATCAAATATTCCCTGCTGACTTCCGAGGAAAATATTTTATTATCTAAAAAGTTACTCTGAAATTAAGCATGTAAGCATTTGCAGCTATCAGAAAACAGGTTGTTACTGAGTATCTCAAGAATTTTTGTTTCTTCAGAAGTTGCAGGGAGCCAGCAACAACCTACACTAGACTTTTCCTGAAACTAGTAGGAGCAAGCCAGACACAGAAAAAATCTGTTCCTAAAGAAGCAGGACTCAAAGACACTGGTTTCCTTTGGATGTGCATCCTGCATTCCTGCACAGCCCTTCACAAAGCCATAAGTACTCTGCTTCCTTGTGCACACACATATACTTGTCCCTCCCTGACTAGATCCCTCCCAAACACTGGTGGCTGGGACAGAGGAAGCACGTGCTTTGGGTTGCCTTTTTGGTTTATTTTCTATTTCTCTAGGAGAACATGAAAAAGGATGGAAAATATTACAAGACTCACATCTGAAGGTGGGGGAAAAAATCCCCTTCTCTCCCCCCGACTCCCAACATGAGCAGCAGGCACTATCCTTTGACCAGATTTACCGTCCATGGAAGAAATTCTGACTGTTTTAAATGACCAAAGTAAACAACAAAACTCTTGCTGAAATCTTTGCTTTCTCGCTAGAGCAAATGAAAGGAAAGCAATGTAAAATTAGAACACTAATTGGAAGAACAGTTCTGATTTATGTGATCATTTTATACACTTTCTGAGTCAAAATTTAGCTTCTTTTTCCTCCTCTAATAGAAAAAGAATTACAAATGCACACCACAGACAGAGAGAAATCTTCTGTATGTAAATCACTACCAGATTATGCAATGGCAGCAGTTATTTATGAATACCTTGCATTGTTCCTATGTTTTAGACCATAAGTTCTGTTGAAAACATCTTTCCAGTTGATTGAATAGTTTGAAATGTCATTTCAGAGGGTTTAATACAAGCTTTTAGAATAGGAAAAAATTATGGGCTACTTTATAAAAATAGCTATATCAAGAACATGCTCATGTTCTACATTTCAGGGCTAGCACAGCATTATTCCATCAGAGAGAAACCACTTAAGACTGAAGGAACCTGTTCAACGGGCTTAGATGCTTGTGTGATCCCTTTAAAATTTTTTGGGAAAAAAAAAATCTCTAAATTTACTAATCAGGAAACAATCTTGTTTTCTCTGTGCTGCTACTCGTCACTTTTTTTATTTACCTTGCACCCCTTTCCTTTAAGGGTTCTGTATTTGATAATATTGTTTGCATGGCCATAGACCAATTACAGATCAGACTCTAGGAGTGCACTTGTACTGGAACATCCCTCACAATCCCTTTTTTCAAATATGAGATGGAAATACTCCAGCTATAGATATTATCCTTATTAGAATAAGGATAATAGCTCACCTAGAGGTGAGTTGCTAATGTAGCTGCCTCAACCACAATTTCAACTATAAACCCAACCTTTTTCTTCCAGTTATCCATAAGGAAAGAAACAGCATGGTTTATCTGACTATGTACAATGACAGGACATGAAAATTAAAATGGAAAACCAAAAAACTTTGCTTTAGAAAGCTGCTATTTATACAGCAACTAAGCATACAAGAGGAAGGGAAGATCTACCATTAACTGTCACAGAAAATTGCTATGTTTGTTTGTATTTTGTATAAACTGTGGGCAAAATGGCACAACAGGAGATTAAAAGCTTTACATGAGAAACAGAGTAATTAAACAGAAGAAAAAAATCACAGGAATTAATGATTTTGAATGTGAATGATTTCTAAAATCCAATCTGGAGTCTTTCACTCTGTAATTATCCTAATTATCTAAGCATTTATCCTTCATTAGTCATCAGACATCAGACCATTACCATAATACCTAGATCTTGTTTTTTTCCCCAAGAATTACAATTTGATGCTGAAAGACATGAAAACTATTGCTTTCTTGCACTTGCACTTCTCAAATCCTGTTATGAAGGTACCTGCATATGTTGAACTAGTTCAAAGAAAACCAGTGGTTTCAAAAACCAGCCTTTTAAGTTCTGGTGTTGTTCTCTGTCTCCAGAGGTTACAGGGCCTTATGCATCTCTCACCTGCAAGTGGAAGGCATTCCTGTGCCCATTTCTGAAACTGGGGAGAATCGGTCTGACCGCTGTCATGGTGTTCCAGCAACTGTGACACCAGAAGAGGGTATTTAAACTTCCAATCAAAGTGACTAAAAAAGTCTCAGTAACCTAATAACAAAGAAAATGTGATAGACCATGGAGAATCTTTTTCTAAGCTGCATTTGTCCAAGCTATGAAAAGGTACTTGCCATTTAGTCTGCACAGTTGAGATGCTGTGTTAGTTGTAAACCAAGAAATGTTGTAAAACACGCGTCAGCATGCTAACAAGTCTGAATGTCAAGAATTGAGTAAAAATAGAACTGTTTCATGAGCAAAGTGGTGACATTTAGAGCATATCTCATTAATTACAGGCCACAGGGCTCTTTCATGAAGCTAAGTGTGGGAAATGTTAAGATGACTATGAGGCCTTCAGTCACAAAAAACAAACTAAATGATCAGAAAGATGTAAAGAAAAGTGATACAGCCTTAAATAGAGCATTTTACCTTTCCAAATGGCCATTTTTCTGACTATTTAGAGACACTTATGAAGTTAAGACAGATTCAAGACTGAAAAAAATAATTAAAGAGAAAAAGAAAAACAGGGCACTCTCCACCAAGTCTTTGAAATTTTTTTGTAATTCTTTTTCATGATCCAGAAATTCATAGCAAGGTACAACCTGACCTTATGCCAAAATCTGAAAAAAACATGACCTGGGAGTGTTTCCCTACAAATAAGACAAAAAAACTACTGGATGTCAGGAACTGTGAGACAATTATAGAATCATAGAACCTTTAAGTTTGGAAATTGCCTCCAAGATCATTGAGTCCAACTGTTAACGTAGCTCTGCCATGTTACCATTAAACCATATGCCCAGGTGCCACATTCACAGGTTTTTTTGAACAATTTCAGGGACCGTAATACCACCATTTCCCTGGGCAGCCCGTTCCAATGCCTGACCATCCTTTCGGTAAAGAAATTTTTCCTTTTATCATATCTAAACCTCGTCTGGTGCAACTTGAGTCCATTTCCTCTTGTTCTATCGCTTGTTACCTGGGAGAAGAAGCCAACTCCCATCTTGCTGCAACCTTCCTTATAGAGAGCATTAAGGTCTCTCCCAAGCCTCCTTTTCTGTAGGCTAAACAACCCCAGCTCTGTCAGACGTTCCTCATCAGCCTTTTGCTCCAGATCCTTCTTCAGCTCTGTTGCCCTTCTCTGGACTTCCTCCAGCATCTCAATGTCTTTATGGTAGTGAGGGGCCCAAAACTGAATGCAGCACAGTGTGAAGACACCATTAACTTCCTATTCAGATGTAACTGAGCAAAACTCTCAGTGAAATCAGTAGGAAATTGTCCTAAATAAAAGGGCTGAGTAGTTAACTCAGGATTGAAAATCAGATTTGCTAAAGAAAAGAATAATATGATCTGCCACTTAGAGTAAGTTGAAAATATGTATGCATATATATGCATACTCACAGATATAGATACTCTCACACTCCAGTGTAACCAACATTGTGAAGGAATTAAGCAGTTTAATAACAGGCAAAATGAAATCCTCTAAGTTAATATTTCTAAGTACTTTTTTGCATTTTGCGGTAAAAACTAGACTACTGTTTCATGTTTAGGGATTTTTGTTAAAATAAAAGAAAATTCCTTTTATCAAAATGGAACATTTAATTTTGCAGAGAACTGCTTTTGGAAAGTGTGCTGGTTTAAAGGTAAACCAGAAGGAGAAATGAACCCAACTCAAAAGAGATTATAAGTTAGAGTTACAATTTAATAACAATAATACAATAAATAAAATTATACAGACAAACAATTGGTTTTAACCTACAAAATTCAGATGTATAACACCACACCCTGGGGCACGAACAGAATGGTGCTCGTTGGCCCTTGTGCTGAGCTATAGAGTCCAAAGTAAAAGGAGAGGGAAAACCAGTTGGTGAGAGTGCTGGTTGCAGTCTGGTTGAGAGTGGTGGTTACAGTGCAGTCGAGAGTGGTGGTTGCAGTCTGGTCGAAGTTCTGTTCTTCCTCTAGATGTGACAAATGGGGCCAGAAGGCCAAAGACCCCAAGATTATATACTCTCAGGTTCAAGTGGGAATGCCCAGTACCTCCCCCCAGGGGGGAAGTTCCGCAATGGGTGATTATGAGTCATGATATATTTTTGAAATCCTTGGTGGGTCCTTAGCAGACATGACCACTCAGGTTAGATGTGGAGGTGCTAATGACTCCGAGGGGAGTTATCATACCTGAGTTCACTGGTATGAGGATAGGAACATCCTCCTATCTCACATAGATTTAATACCCAGTGTACAGACTGAGAGGTCAGGTGTGCTCTGGCCAGCTCCTCCAAATAGTCTATTATTAACAATAACTGGGAAACAACATAGAAGGTGTAGAATACAAACTATCGGTTATCTCCACACAGTGATGAACAGGTCCAGGATGCTCTAACTAGGACAAGACCTCTAAACAGATCTGTGAGCAGGACAACTCTTGAAGAGCAAAGAAATAAGAGCACAAAGGAGAAGCAGGAGATGTCGGGCCTTTAGCATGGGGCACCCACAGGATGGGCTCCTCTGCGCCCACTCTTCCGCTGTGCCCGTTGTTCCCACCCGGCTGCAGCACTGGCTTCACACACAGCCTGGGGAGAGCAGAGGGAGCTTTCATCTCCTCTGCCTTCCTGACTCA
>NW_016690183.1:13007362-13008383 GCF_001604755.1 Lepidothrix coronata
AGTCCTGGTGTGACCTGGGGCACCACATCGTGTACCAGCTGGTAGTGTTCCTGAGGCCACCCTCGAGGCACTCTTTCCTGCCGCAGCTGCCCAATGGGATGGATGTGCCAGAGAGGTGCTCTGACATCCGCGTGTTGCTGGAGTGCTTGTGCTTCAGGATGACGGGGGATATGTTGTGCTTTGTCCACCCCACCTACAACCATCAGCACTCGCCCCTCCTGCGCACCCTCTGCACAGACTCCCACTTGGAGGTGCAGAAAGTCGCCGGCTGGCTGCCCAGACTGGTGGAATCAGCCTGGGAGCGTTTGCCTCAGTGGCACGACTGGCAGCTCCGGCTGCTGCCCTCCTCCCGCTCCTGCAGGCTCCTGCTGACCGGCCCCGGCCAGGTGCGGCTCTGCGCTGTGCTGCTCTTGGCACTGCAGCAGGGCCGCCCAGGCACCTTCCTGCTCCTGGAATAGGCAGTTGTAGCTTTTCCAGTTGCTGCTTTAGTCTGGGGTAGAGTTAGAGTAGGAGAGGCCTAGATTAAGTATGGGGTTAGGTTTTCCATTTTTGCTTTTCCAAGGGCTGTTTTAGGCTTGGATAGAGTTAGGCTTTGTATGGCCTTAGACTCGTAGGGGGTTAGATTTTATCTTAGTGCTTTCCCAGGGGGTGGTTTAGTCTGGGGCAGAGTTAGGCTAAGATAGATAGTCAGGATAGGGTTAAATATTCTGCATCTACTCAACATGGGGTTCTATTTTTCTACCTTTCTGCTTCAAACTTGAAAATAAAGAGAAAGATTGAGCAGAGCTTCCCCAGTGTCAAGGCCTTTTCTGCTTCTCATACTGCCAGGCTGGGGCTGGGGCTGCCTGGGGAGTTCTCTCTCCTTTTTCTCTCTGTCTCTCCCTTGCCTCTTTAATTCCTCTCTTCCCTTGCACCCTACCCCTTTTCCCAAAGCCCACTGCTGTGTGCTTATACAGCAGCTCAGGCACAAACATACCACCAACCATGCCAAGTATGGAATTTACTTCAAAAATACCTGGAG
>NW_016690183.1:13010174-13155707 GCF_001604755.1 Lepidothrix coronata
AAATCTTTGGTCTGTGATGGTTGCAGCTCCTTGCTCACTTCCACAGCTGGGCTGGGCTGGGCTGGGCTGGGCTGGGCTGGGCTGGGCTGGATGGGGGAATGGGCAAATGGCCAGGGGACTTTGTAAGCCAAAGCAAGAGATGGAAGCCCCGTGGGGCCAGGCGCAGTTCTGCCAGTGAGGCTGGCTCGGGGCGGCTCGGGGCTCTCTGTGGTGGCTCTGGGGCTTTGTCCGTTTGGCCAAGAGACCCCCCGGGATCTCCTGAGGAGGAGTTGGCGCTGAGTGTGGAGAGGATGCCCAGAAGCCCCTGAGCAGGGGGGTGGGGATGAAGGGCAAAAAGTTAACTTTAAGACTACCCGCAAGAATAGGTTTACGATTATGTTTAAGAGTAAGTTTATTTCCTAGGTATAATAATAATAATAGTAATAATAATAATAACTAGTTTAATATAGGTCATTTTAATAATAATTTAGTTTTATAAAACTCTAAACAGAAAGTTATATAACATTAACTCCCAACTCCCCATTTCTCCTGTCTTGCTTTAATCCCAGCCGGGAAATGGAACCCCAGCAGTCACCCCCTCAAGCCCCTTCCCTTCCCTTCCCCTCCACCCTAGTTTCGTAATAGCTTTAATTATAACTTTAGTTAGGTTTAATAACTTATGAGATGTAGATAGGGCCCTAGATGGTTTCCTGGTTAATAAGGAAAGGAGCTGAAGGAATATGTCAGCCGATAGAGGGTGTTAGACTTTCTAGTATTTCAACACAGCTCTGCTAGAAACACATGACAGAAACTCATGCTACTAAGCATCTAGTTGAAACACTTGCTTTTTTAAGTATTAGTCTATAAGCAGTTAGCCACAGCAGGAAGCTTCTTGGAAATTGCTTGTGTAGGACATATTTTTCTGTCTGGAGTAAGGAGTTACTGACTTCGACTCTGTGGTCCTGTTTACCTACACAGACAGCAGAAAGTACTTATTCTAAACACAATTCAGTCTAGCTTTTCTTGCTCCTCTTCAGTCTCGCTCTCACATTGCATTTGCTTGCTGTTCCCTTACTTGCAGGTTCCTGTCACACAAGAACCCAGTGCCCCATTCCCTTTCCTTGCTGCCAGTTTAAAAGGCCCCACAGCAGAGTTCCCAATCAGACATTAATCATTCCACTCTGTGCCTTGGGACAGGGACTTCTGTTGATCCAAGTGACATTAAACAAAAATCTGTAATTGCCTTTCTGTTTGCTCTGAATAAAAAGTATGTGGCTTACCTATTAGTGTCCGGTGAGAACTGAACTTGGATGTAGATAAAATGGCAAACATCCACAGCCTTACAGGACACCCCAAAAGCCAGTTCAGTGTTCAAAGGAGTAGATGTAAAAATTTATTTCTATCATATGCCTCCAAGCCTGATGGAGTTTACATTTACTTATCTTCATTGAGGTAAGTTTGATATGTTTGATATGTTCATTTTGATTGATGCAGTTCACAGTGGTAGAGTTAAATCCAAAGATAAGAAACAGCAACTCTTAAGTCTTTAAATGATATGGCACAATACTTTCTGCTCCTGAGAACACCCTCATTACACCCAACTCCACATTACTATTTCCACTTTTGAGAAAATAGGGTAAACTTGTGAAATCCAGCTACATGTAGGCAAGCATTATAGAGACCAACCTTCTAAATAAGAGGACAACTTTTATACCTTTCTAAATTCCACCTGCAGCCAAGCACTTTCCCCTCTCATAGTGTCTGAACCTACCCTTCTCTGGCTAAGGGGACGAGTTTTAGACTAGAAGTGGCGCAACAAACTCACTTGGTTTCATCTTAATTTTTCCCTTTTTTCTTCCCTGCACTGGAAACTGTGGCACTGAGTACACCTCCCTTTAGATGGACGGTAGCTTTGAAATTTCCTAAATATGAAATTTTAGAGTGCAAGTTCTGATCAGGTACTGATAGATACAGCAGTAAAATTTGTTCCTTTCAGCTCCATTAGGGATTTGCTTAGTGTTTCTTCTAATGTTATTTTAGTATTAACTATCCCTTGAAGCAGATCTATGGAGAGCCAAATCTACATTTCTGTTCAGCTCTCAGTAAGACATTACTGCCAGTGGTAGGGAGAGAAGTAGCCAGGAGGACTTTGGCTCAAGGTGTAACTCTCTCCTGATTACCTTGGGAGGACTGACAGTAGAGAAAAACTGTAATTCTCCATACCCGAAACGAATATTCTCATTTGGGGAGGAAAGGAGAAACTGCCTTCACCATTAAAATGGACAACGCCTCCTACATCATATGATACAGTCATAGTGACCTTACTTCTGTGCCTTCCCCCATCACATCCTGCATGTATGCATGCAGAGCAAATGCACAAACACATGTTGGCTGCCCTGACTCCATGATCAAGAACACACCCTTTTCAGGGCTGGGTAAATCACGCTTTCTTACTGAAGCCCATGAAAGATTTTTTTTTTACTATCTGCTTTGGCATTTGCCAAGTACCCTTCAAAATGAGACTGACGAAAGGAGAGTAGATGTTATGAATTTGTGACAGATTAATATATTGATGGATCTTTTCCCTACAGCTTTAAAATTGTAATGAAGTAGCAACTTAATAGAGTCTGCTGCCCAAGTTTGTTTTTAAAAACTTCAATATTAAATTTGGCTTTCTCAGTGGCAAACAAGTTAAAATTAGAGCAGTATTGATTATTGCCTCAGCAGCACTATGATCTGCTCACAGCAGCCTGTGGAGAATAGAAATTTAAACAAAAGCAGAAGGTGGGCCAAAAGCTGCAGATGGTGATTAAACAGACACTCCGTTGCACACAGGCTCCCAGCAATCTTGGCTGTAATTGCCTACTCCTCAAAACGTTCTTAGGATCATTAAACAGAGACTCCTTTTATTGTCTGTTATTATAAAGGTTTCAGAGAGAATTTGGCCATTTCTGTTTGGCAACACCTCAGATAAATTCACATCATTTCTCATTGCCCATACACATTATACCGTCATACGCCAGAGAAACGCACTCTCATTCCCTCCTCAGCTTTGGAGCAAGGAACGAGGGCCTCTTCACAGAGCTTGCACATGTAAGGTCCGGGTAGATCTTCGGCCTCTTTGCTGAATTGGTGGCAGCTTTTCCACTCAGGTCTCAGGGGCTCTGAGTCATTAATGGACCACTCACCTTTGCTCTAAAGCCTGGTTTCTGGCTTGGTTTAAGCTGAAAAGCTGATGGTTGTTCTTCCCTATCTGGACTCATAGGCATGATTCATAATATCTCATGGTACCATGTATTTTCCCAAGTTAAATTGGTCAGGTCTGTATTTGAAATCACTCTGGTTTTGAATCCCAGTAAATCTACTGCAGAT
The DNA here is from genome assembly GCF_001604755.1 of Lepidothrix coronata. Taxonomy (NCBI): domain Eukaryota; kingdom Metazoa; phylum Chordata; class Aves; order Passeriformes; family Pipridae; genus Lepidothrix; species Lepidothrix coronata. The sequence continues at coordinate 13,013,526 of NW_016690183.1, forward strand.
GTGAGACTTCTACATCCAAGTCCAACTGGCAGATCTTCATGTGCATCCCTATGCAGATGTGCTGGAAAAGCATCCAATACATGTGCTCAAGCTCTTAAAGGAGTCTTAACACCAGCACTAGGCCTGCAGCTGCAACTTGACTTAAAGGCTGGCTTGCCTTTAAAACTGCTGCAGGTAAGGAAAAGGACTGCATCCCCCCACAGCTGCCCATAAGATCTATGGGTTTCCCATCGCATTCCATGGACAGCCAGTTGTCTCAGTTCTACAAGGGAATGAAGTTTTTACTCTAGAAAAATTGGGGCAGCATTGTGGCATGACTGCCTATTTAGCAAGCAAACAGAACATCTAAAAATCAGTGTAACTCCAGAGATTTTAGGCCAATTATGAGAGCATGAAATGTCTCCTCAATGGGTTTTGCAAGTCTGGCTGTCACTAAACCTTACAGTTTGCAGCCAAGTACCCTTCAGGCTTCAGAAGAGATCCAACAAGGTAGGGGTTGATAACACCACTACTAAAGACTGGTATACATGTTTGCATTCCTGCTGTTCATACCTTATCAATGTTTGTGCAGGAGTAATTTCCCTCTCTGAGATGTTCATTGTGAGGATTTTAATCAATAATTAAAAGAATACACTTTAAAATAAAAGAAAATAATGCTTTTTGAAGAAAAAAACAGGCCTAAAAAATTTCTCTTTAGCTTTTTGACTCATTGCTCCTCTTCATATTTTCCCTTGGCTCATGATAGCTTTTGCTTCTATATGATGACAGCTGCCTTATTAGAGATAAATCTTGAGGTTTTGACACTGCAGAATTTAAATAGCATCCCAGAGTCACAGCACCCTCATTGTCTTGCTAATAGGATACCAATAGGGGAAACAGTGGCAAGTTTTTGTTTAGTCCTGAGACAGGTCCCACCCACACTGGGAAAGTTTACTCAGAACCACAGCACAGGCTCCTCTGTTGATGACAGAAGAAAAAAAAACTTCTTTCATTGACAGGTATACGAATGAGAGTTTAGGGACATCAGACTAGGTCTCATCATACCATTTCCTTCATATTCCTTTCTCCATGTGGGAAGTAGTACTGGGGAGCTTGGATCTTTATCATTCGTTAAGTGAACTGTGATGAGCCTGGAGGAAAAGGGGAATGACCAAGAGTGAAATAATCCTGCAAACTCCTAACTCCTTTCCAAATGTATAGTTCCTTATAGCACACAAGAGACAGTTTTCAAATACTCGTTGTTGTATCCCCACCATTCAAACATTGTGCATATTGTATATATTGAAGTAAGTCAATCCTGTTGGGGTCCTTCCATTCAAACTACCTCTTTGAAAAGACTGGGAAGTATGATTAAAATTCAAGTTGCCAGCCTTTGCAGTTTTCAGGCATTGGTTGTAAAGCATATTTGTTAAGCACCATCTGCTGTACATTCAGAAAACAGCAACCAAAATTTCTATTCTCTTTCCAGTTTTTAAATAGAATTTAAATTATTTAAATTCTGTCAACTATCAAATACATTATTTAAGCTCTGGAATGCTAAAACTGTATTTATATAGTCTTTGAAATGCATTATCTATCCATGTAAAGTTACATGCAGAACCCAGACTGGGACAGATACTTAGGGGAGAAACTGCATTACAAAACACTATGTCCCAGGGCAGTGGAAGGAGATGGCAAAATATTAGAAATGTTGAGCCTGATTTCCAGATGTACTAAATAAAACAGGATGACTACTACTGAAGACAAAGCATTGTCTTTCAAGGACAAATTTAATGTGTGCTAACCGCAGGACACAATGATAAAAACAGAAGTTAGACATTAGTTGAAAATCCTAAATGAGGATTATTAGCTTTTCAGTATGGTCTAATTAGAAAGCAATTATTACCAATACTCCCAAACATTAAAACTCTATTGATGATGAACTGTAAGTGATGAAGAAAAGCACTCTTAATTATTAGCCTGAATTGAGTGAAGAGCCTGAAATGCGTAAACAATTCTAGAGATTGTTTAAATGAAAAACAGACTCCAGATTTTTTTCTCATTCTCTGTGTAAGCTCTTTCTTACATGTTTTTCTCAAGGAAGATTTTTCTCTTTGGGCATTTTAATGAAAAAAATGAGTGTAAGAAGCTCTCCAGCTCAGAATAGGTCACACAGGAGTAGGGAGGGAAGGATAACTGCTGTGATGTGCAAGGCACAGGCTGTCCAAATGAACAAGATGGCAGAAGTGGAGGAATCCACCAAATGCTCTGCTAGAGGTGCCCATGAGACCTATACTCTGCCTCTACAAACAGTGCAAGTGCTCTGCAAAAGGTCAGTCCATAAAGTTCTTATGCTGGGCAGACAAAGTTGACTGTTTTTAGGCTTAATCTCACTAAGAGCCAAGTGAAGTCTACAAGAAAGAAGTGAAAGTAAAGTCCATAACCGCACAATGCTTCTGGGGGAGAATGAATATTTCAGCATTCTTGGTGAAGATGCTGCATCCAAAATGGGTGGGAAAAATAACATGGGATAATTCTGACCACTGGGTGGTTACTCTGGGGTAAAAGTTATATGTGACCATGTAAGCGGTCACCAGGCACACTAGCTTGGAGGGCCCAGTCATCCCACCTTTGAACTACAGACCTTGCCATCTCTGCATTGCCCTCACATCTCAGCCATGGAACACAGTCTGAAGAACAAGCCTGCACTCCCCAGAATGAACATTCTCATGATATTGAAGCAGCCTGTCACTAGGGGCTTCACAACAATTTAGGTGGTAGAGACCATGCAAGGAATCCTACAGCAGCACTAGTAATCCTATGAATTTCAGGGAAAGTGCTGAATCTCTTACCTTCTAGGCTCTCCTCATATTGGTCCAGAAGAAAGAAATCCATTAAGTCTTCTCACTCAGAGCACAGTAAGGCTTGCTCTCAGTACAGGCCTTTTGGGTTCATCATCTACCTACCTTTTAGAAGTAGAAAGGTTCCTCTTTGCAAAAAAAATCAAACTACTTCACAATTGTTAGGCCTGATCTGAAGCCAAATGGACATTAGCAGGAGCCTTGCCCAAACACAGACCACAGGATTTTAAAGAATTCATTGTTCCTGAAGTTTCTCTGATTTTCGTGAAGTATCATCATTTCTGTTCTACCAGTGGGAAAACTACAGAAAACAGCAGTGAAGTAACTTGGCCAAGCAGTACAACATAAATGAGTCACCAGCTGAACAAAGGGTCCCCAAATCCCACCTCCCTAATCACAGGTAAAAGTAAAGGAAAACAATTTGCATGGCTCCTTCCTTCCACCCCAAGAAATAATTTAGCATCAGTTTCTAGGAGAACATAGTATCAATCGTTGTGTGGGAGATGTTGCTTTTCTGAGTCAGACCTTGCAAATCACTAACAGCTATGAAATAATCAGGCATCAATATTTCTCTGCATAAAGATAGTAAATATTAAGTTTATAAGGGAATAAATAATGTCTTTACAAACACACTCATCACAATCCTACTTTTTCAAAATTATATTAGTACAATATTCTTACAAAAACTGTACGGACCATCAAAGAAAAACCATGGCAAGGTTACTGCACAGTTTGCAGTTTTGTAGGAGACATTAAACTACATAATAATTTTAAATTCAACAAAGTTATAAACTGAGATATATTGATGAAGACAGAAATTTAGAAAAATTTTAAATAGATTTGATTTTTACATTAATGCACCTCAAATGAACTCCATTTAAAATTTAGGATGAGTAGTCAAAGGAATTCTAAACATTAAAATATAAACATTCTGCAGTGATGCTCTTGACATTACAGAGCATTTTCCAGAAGTTGCATACAAAATATTTCATGTAACCCATCCGTACCTTAATGGCTTCAAACATCTAATATATGTGATACACACTGTAATTTTCCCTGCAGCTTCTTTCCCTCTTGATGATTTGCAGGGTAACAGTTAATTTTAATGAAGAAATAAAACAAACAAACAAACGATAAACAAAAACAAAAACCCAAACAATCAACGAAAAAAAACCAAACAAAACCCCTGTCTTTTAACATAGATATAATTTCATGGGCTCCTCTAGAGTTATTCTTGATGCACACCAATATGAAGAAAGTTAGGGCTGAATATTCAATATGGTGGGGTTAAAACACCTGCATATTTACACCCAAACTTGCAAACAATCATTCAGATGTCTAAGATGGAATAAATAATTTCCTTCAAACTCGACTAATTTATTTTACTTCCTTCAAGACACACTGAAATTTTAACTGTAGAACTGCATCAAAACATATCCACTACTGAGTTTTAATTCATATTCTGTAGAACCCAATCAAGTTTTTTCTATGGGTTTTGAAAGCCACTCAGTGATTCTTGTTGAATACTTGCACTAAATATTTAAAAAAAAGTGTCTTAGTTCTCTTTTCTTCATCAGTTTCTATAGTCACTATTCCTTTTTCCTTATTAATACTATTTATAAAAATTATTGTGAAAATAAGTTAAGTGCAACAAATTAACTTTTTCCCCTTCATTTATAAACTGTGATATCTTGTAAGAAATTATTTATACTGATTTGGACTGCAGATGTTTTTACCCTAATACAGTATTATCAGAGTTTTATAATGAACTATAGCTAGAAGCAATTAGTCTAACAATTGAGGGCAGCCACACTGGGATTATGGAACATTTTCACAACTATAAAGTCATGATGGTGCTAATATGACCTCAAAGCAATTTAAAACTAGTATAGTTAGCAACAGTTAACTCACTGAAACTGTTTCCTACTTTTACCAGTGCAAAAAAAAATTAAAAAATGAAGTCCAGTATGAATATTTGTTTTAACAATAACAAGAAATAAGACAGAGTAGGAAATTGCAATGTGATGTAAGAAATTATTATGCTGACATCAGAAATCAATAGAAAAAAAATCCTCCAGTCTCCTAAAGTCTCAAAAGGCTTCAAAAGCCTTAACTTGTACAGTGTTCTGGCAGTAGATAGCAGCATGATCGTAAAATAGATCTATGCATAGAAATCATGAAGAAATACAAAATATCACAAGGTTTAATATTTGATCCTGCCAGATGCTGAACTCTCTGGCCCTGACCCAGCAAACCGTTTAAACAGGTGGTTAGAAGTCAGCATGCACATTGCCCCACTGAAGCAAAGGAGGTTATTCAAAGTTTGAGCACAGTTAAGTGCTTTGAACGACTGGGTCATTAAAGTACCAACCACTTACTGCCAGAGTATAAGGCTAAATTACCGCTTTGAACAGGTTGTTGCATAGCTGTCTATTATGAGGCTTACATACTGCTCTTTGAAGCGTGCTTTGAAGTGTTTCTTCACCACTGGATAAGAAAAAAACATAAAAAGTGGATCTATCTGGGCAGGAATTTCTTACATTCCCATCAATTCACTTTCACATGCCAAGTCACACTATATTGATGCCCAGGTATAAGCATCACTTAGGGAAGCAGAAAACACTAACAATGATAATGGCAATTACATATTGCCACCTGTCTCCCACCACACATACGTGCTCTATTAGAGCCAACTTCCTCTTGTTGCAGGGCTAGCATTAAATTATAACTCACAATGAAAAGGGTAAACTCATGCCAATAGAAAATGCTCCATGTCATATTCAACATTGCCTGAAGTTTCTAAAACGCTGCTTGATGCTGAGTAATCTCACTGCCTGGTAAAACTGGTGTTGTCAAAAAGACAACTTGTGCCCTCTTAGTAGTAAGTAGAACTTGCAATTTTATCCTAAAGCCAGGAACAAGACTAGTTATAAAAGTGCTTTTGTAGCCTTTGTTGTGACAGTTGTGACAATGTGTGTTCACTAAAACATATATCCTGGAGGAAACAAAGCAGGTTTGTTGTGCTGGTGGACTCAGAAGAAACGAATTCCTCATCTCAGCCCTGGAAATAAAATCCCTTTCCTTAACTTTAGTGTATTCTTCAAAGGTGATGTAACAGTTGTGAGAAAAGTAGGAATAGACTCTCATAACTTTAATTATGGATTTCTATCCTTAACAATATACACCTGTTCTATTCAGATCTCAACATATGATTCCACTGTCATTGGACTGGATTTTTGGGTGGTTGCTGGGCGGTTCTGTGCTCAGGGAGTCTTAGTTCTTTGCCTTTGTCATAGAACATTTTCAGTTTAATTCTTACCATTTAAAGGAAAAATATCTACATACAGAAAAAAATCCTATGACTACTTTCTTCATTCTTATTTTTCTCTTACCCTTATTCTGCCACCCTGCCTCTTTATTTCTTCACATTACGGTACCATCTTAATTCAAACACAGTGCCATGGCCATGTGAGGGATTAAGAGCTACCTCGTGTTCACAGGAGGAGAACCTTATTTTGTTGTTAGAGACTCTAGTGCTCAGGTGTCACAGTTATTCTGTGTGGAAATACTAATCTGTGCAACAACGTTTACACTTTCTTAGACACAGCTAGGCCTGTGTCCTGAAACATTTGCAGTTGTAGACTAGAAATGTTCCTGTAAGGGAGCAGAAACACCTCCCTTGCCACAGGGCTTTGTAAGAATGCTAAAATCATGGAGAGCAGAACAAGCATTTGACCAGTGCTATGTAATGTAAAGTTCCTGTTTATCAAATACTCAGACCTTGGATAATGCCCCCTAAGTCAGGACTGTTCCTGAAATGGTTAAACACCTCACCACTTCAGTGCTAAATGCTGTTGACTGACTCTCTTTCCAACCTGTCCAGCTGAAAATGCATGGGTTGTTATTCTCATATCTGTTAGCTCTGATTTAACCTTGTCCAGTTTTGATGAAGGCAAAAAAAAGCAAACCATAGTACCCCTACACAGTCGCTCAAGATCAGTCCAACTATTGCAACTGTCAGGTTCTGTCAGTAGGAAGTCAAGCAGTGTCAAACTGTATTTGAATCCTGTGTTCATAAAAAGCAGAAAATATGAGAACTTACTTCTTTTAGGTTATCTGCTGGAAACTCCTTACGTGATGCAAGGATGGGTTCACATTTGGGTGGATTGGACACTAAGAATATTTTCTTTCCTTTTTTTTTTTTGTCCCAGTGCATATTTTATAGAAGAAAAGTGTTCTTGGAAGATGTGGGGCTACCTTACAGCGTGTTGGGCTACAACTCAATTTGCTCTGTTTGGCTATGGCTTGTCTCCATGCTCTACAAAACTCAATATATAGTTGAGTTTTGTATAGGCAAAAATAGACACAACTGAAAGTACATGAGGAGGAAGTAAATAGATTTGACCTTCACATATGCAGCTAAAAGTTGACTTCCAAGTGATGGTGATATGGAAGAGATGGGACAACCTGATGCAAAGCAGACTTGAGTAGATTGGTAAAATACCAGCTGACATTGCCCTGGTGATGTATGGTATTTGAGAACATTTTCCATCCATAAACTGAAAAAGATGCATAAATCCAGAGCCTCGTTTTCCCAGTGAAGTACAGAACATTAAATGACTGTCCAGGGAACATGTAGCAGGTAAATGATGATGCTATTGATCCAAGTCTTTCCTTCATTCTATTCACTGGATTACATAGATGTTTCTCAGACTTTCCTTTTGGATCATTCTTTGGTTGGAACCTCTGCTCCTTCAATATATTTCACCTTACAAACTAGCACAAAGTTATATGCACAGATTGGTATAAGCATTATCAAGATCAAAATTTACGCAACCATCAGTTTTGCATGGTGAATATGCCATATGGATTATCAACTTTATGCTATTATTAAATAACGTTACTGTATACTAAACATGTTTAGCATGCTAAAACTGGATTGCCAGTAAATTTTGTCAAAAATAAATCCCCAGTGATATACAGGAAACTTCCAGCTCTAGCATCCTAGGGGTAACATTTCATGAGCAAAGACAGCAGGAGGAAGATGGACTGCAACCCAAATTCTATGAGGCTAGTGGTAATGCTGTTATTGATGGTATTGGGCTAGACCTTCAACTTTTGAATAGCCTTGAAGGAGAGAGGCAAACAGAAGAGTGGAGTGAGACAAGCCCATCTGGACTGACCCAGTCTCAATAGTTCAGTTAGGGTCAGGGTAACTAAAGATACAGATATAAAATCTCTGCAAAGTTGAAACTTGGGGGCAAGTTTTAAAAAAGCAGAACTCCTTTATCTTAGACGGTACATGTGAACTGAGCATACAGACAATAGCACTTACTTCTGCCTTGAAAACTGTGGAGTTTGGAAGAAAAAGCTCTACAGCACCATAAGGGCACCATCAGTCAGCTTAGAGGTAAAAACATTTCCTCTCTTCCTCAGTCTAAATCAGTAAAGCAAAGAATGTCTACCCTTAATTAGGCAGATATGAAAAAGCTAAACTGAGGAACGAGTCCTCATTTGAGATGACCTATAGGTCAGGCTTCAAACTGAACCATTTTAACATTTAAAAACAGAGTTCATCCTACAGATAGACTGAGCCACCTCTTCACCTCAATCAAACCTGGCATCAATTAAGCATTGCTTGAATGTGATCAGTGGATTGAGAGAGATGGAAGGCTCTCCCTTCACCTTTCACTCACCTTCATCAGTCGGGAGAAAAGAGAAGGACAGATCTATACACTGCTAATCGATGCAATTCACTTTGCCTGTACTTTTATTTTGGAAACACTGTTCTAATGAAAATCTGTCCTAAACTAAAGCTAGGCAAATATTCTTTTTAATGGTTTAGATCTCATATCTCAGAATCAAAAGCTCAAAGGCTGAAATGTTCTTTGGTCTAACTGACACTTTGAATTATTTTAATGACCGTCATTTTATATTTTAATGCCTTGAACAAACTGCAATTGTTCTAAATTTCAACTTTTCCATTCAGTTATCACATGAGCCACATAAAACTTTTCTAGTTTCTTGCTCTGATGGGATCCACACATTTGCAATTCAGCTTCCCAGTGCACTTGTGTCCATGTCTTCAAAAGCCCCTCTGCCAGTAAAACTAAATTATTTGATTGTTCCCAGAAAACGAACACAAAGGGGACATAAAAGGGTCAAGCTGAGTTTATTTAAGATTTGGATGAACATCCATGGAACACTCTTGGCATTATATGCCCAGCTCTTTTTAACACTGTGGTGGTGCAGCATTTAGGATAGCATGGTGCCTAAGTTAATCATGTTCCCTCAGCATCTTCCTCCAGGATGAGATAACAGACAGGTTGTATAACGCAAGTGTGTTGTACCCACTCACTTACTGTAAACTCAGACCCTGCTTAACTTCCTGGAGAGTGAAGAATTAAAGGAGAAAGTTGTTCAAAGCATTACAATGTGCAGTTTCAAGGCAAGGCATGATGGAAGTAGCTGTGAAGGAGGATATTACTTCATTATAAACCTAAATCAGATGCCTGAAGATTTCTATCATCTCCAGAGACCGTTCCATCAGGCTCTACAAGAGGCTTTCCACTGGAAGAAAAAGTCCCTTCATGCTGGAGAAAGTTGTATGGCTTTTTTAACAGTTTCTAATGAAATCCCATATTATTGCTTCTCCCCTGGGAGACTTAAAAAGATATGTAAACTTCACAGAGCCCACATGCTCAGAAACTTCAACCAAAAGACCGCTAAGGAAATAAATTGCAGTTCTCCAATTAGCATTTGACATTCTCTACTGTTTTTTGGTGTGGTAAATTTGTAACCATGCTGATAAATTAAATGAGTTACGAAACACAGCATTATTTAATGTTTTAAGGCACACTGAAATCAAACACTTCACTGTGGGATTTGCTTTCTGCATAACATTTGGAGGAAATATGAAACAAATGTAGCAGTTTCAAACATGTTAAAGGGGCTAATATGTACATGAATATTTTCTTCAAGCTTCTTATTGTGTATTCACAGCTACTGCCAAACACAACAACTGAGATGGGGTATTAGGATATGAAATGGGAAGTGGTCAGATTTTCAAAGAGAGCTGCTGGATGCCGAACACTTTTGAAAATCTGGCCCCTGACTCTTTGGTGCCATTCCAGAAAGAAATATCTCCATATTGGCAGTTCTCCAACCAGCTTTGGAAATAATTTTGCACAGTTATTTCAGTAAAGCATAAAAGCCAATCCTTAGCTTTCTCTGCCTGATTAAGCACTGTCACCAATCACTATGCAGCTCTAAGGTACGCATGAAATATTCCTAGATAAATCCTCCATCTCCAGAGAAATGTGTTTCCTGTACAACTGTAAATCCAGGTTCTGTGTTGAAACTAATCCAGTCTGGCAGTGCTATGGCCCTAGAAAAGTTTCCTTGGAAATGACAAAGTTATGCAATGGCAAAATCATCCAATCTTTTCATGCCACTATTTTATATTAAAAACGCCTTGTTTATTTATACAATGACTGAAAGATTAGGGTCCTAGAAATAATAATACATAAACTTTATAGCAAAAAATATACATATTATAATTCATCCTTCTATCATATATAGAAATTATGTATATTTGTGTGTGGACATATATATAAATATATGGATCGTACTTACGTTTAGGGCACTTGTGTATGGACGTGTATCTACATACACACAGTATACATTTATATATCTTTCTAGGTGCCATGTGTGTATACATAAAGACACATAAATACACACACAGGAACATATTTACATTCTGTGAGTAGACGTGTACTTTGCAGAATCTGCACACAAACAGCTGCAGTCCTTCACTGGCTGTGAGCATCAAAGGGGTCAGTGACCACCTGCATCAGTGTCCACGGAAGAAGAACTAATGTCATCGCTGTGGGCACAGGACTGGCTTGATGCATCTTCCTTTGTGAAGAACTAAATTTGCCGGACAGTGGCACCCTGCAATGCAGGGCTTGTTGCATGGTCCAATCTCATTCCAGTTGTCACACGTTTTGACACATCCTGGACCACAAGTATCATAAACTGCACCGTGTTTACACTGGGTTGCTGAAAGGCAGTTAAAAGGAACAAAATATGCATATTACACAGAGCCCCCACACTGGAAGTTCCTTATCTGTTTGCTCGGTTTCTACTGCAAATATCAAAAAGTACATTTCAGTATGGCGATTATGTTGAGGTAAAAATTATTCGTAAAAAGATTTCACCATATTACATCACAAATATAAAAGTAGCAAAATTCCTAATCAAAAATCCATAAAGTCCACAGCAGTCTTGAAGTTTTTGAGAATTTTAACACAGCCGACAGTGTATAAAGCTTTGGGAGTGTTTCTATCTATAAGTAGATCTATGCTTTATAATAATGGAATAACACTGTTTATTTATTTATTACAATGCCTTTTATGAAATGTTCTGAAACATTTACAAGGACATTTATTATCAGTTCCACTCCTACTGAAAGAAGAAGACAGATTAATTCACCAAGTCAGACTTTCTGACCCTAAGATTGTACTTTCTGTATTGCATATTGCAGCAAACCAGATCAATGCTGTTAACCCAGCAGCATCATTTCTAAACAAAACAAACAAAAATTAAAAATCAATTATGCTTTGGGCTATTTTACTAAGGGATCACTGAGAATGAGGATTCTTGTACTTAATGATTCCAGTAGCTATTCATTAATTTATGTAGCTGACAGTTCAATGCATCTTCAACATAAAAGACCACTGAAGGCTCAGCTAAAAGCACTATAACCGCTCCAGATCAATATTTAAACTGTCAACATTTTCTATCCTGCCTTTTCAGTATGTAGAATAACACATAGTTCGATAGCAAATAAAAGTCTGTTATTCTTTTTAACGGCTGTGCTGATGGCAAAAACAAGTACTGATAAAACAGTTTATAGATGGTAAGGGATCTCAAGGATCCAGATCCATCTCTATTTTCAGAGATGTGATTGCATTATGAAGGTTTCTTCAACTTCCAGAGAGTTTGAAGGTCAAGATTTTTTAAAGAACAGTTCTGTTACAGACAGAAAAGGCTGTTTTGTCATGACGATTGCCCTACAGTGTTACTACAGCACTGCTATTATTCATAAAGAGAAAATAGACAGAAATTAATTTATTAAATATGAATAAGAGTGTATCAAAGAGGATGGAAGTCTTATTGCTAAGGCATCATAAATTTAAGGGGTTCCTTTTCACTAATAACGAAACATCAGCTTCTTGCAAGTTTTACTTCTTGTGCATTTTATGGAATTCATTCATATCTGAAAAGCAGCCCTGAAGAAGGAATTAAACCAAGAATGCATACAGTTTTCAGGACACAGATATTAATAAGCAAACACAAAGTTGGAAAAAATGCATAGTACAGAAGAAAACTACCCTGGAGCTACAGAGAATCAGTAGCTAAATATTGGCTGGATAGTATATATCAGGAAAGAAAAAAAAGCTTTCTATCTTTAAGCACCAGAGTAACCTATCTAAAAACACTGTGAGACATCTTTAACTGCACATTGCTTTAGAATAGGTTGGAAAAAAACATCTTTCAGCAATGTTTAAGATAGGGTTCTTCAGCTTGTGGACATAGATCTTCTGAGAACTTTTTCCAGCTTTACATTTCTATCTTGCTCTGCATGATAACTTTCATGGACATTAAAGAAGGAACAAACAAAAGGAATAATTAAAAGGAAATTTAAATGAAACAGGAAATATAGAAGGTAGAAAAAACATGCAAGCAATATTGAGCATAGAATAAAATGTTAGATTCACAAGAGACTCTACATTTAGATAGTGTGTTAAGAATAGAGATTGAATCTCTATTATCTTAAGGGGGCTGTTTACTAGAAGCTTTTCTCCTTTGCCTCTGAAAATGAGTTTCCCTTCAAAGGATCTCTAATGGACCAACCAAAACCAGACATTAGACTCCAGTGCAGGCAGTTTCCATACAAAAAGTTCTATGAGCTTCAGTTTTAAGGCTGCACAGGTTTCATCCCACAAAGCTCTACCCCTGTCATTCCACCTGAGCTCCGTTTGGTTCCTCTGCTGGTGGGTTTGAGGGAAGTTGGCCAAGGTCTCCTTTACACTTCCTCCTCTCTGCCCCAGAGCAAATGAGAATATATTACAGCCTTCCCTCAGCAGCTGTGGCATCTGTAAGTACTCCCCAGTTCTGCTCTACCACACATGAATGTGGTATGTCAAAACACATCCTTTTCCTTCAGATGATGCCATGTAGAAGACAATGATGACTTTACTTTCTGCTGTAGGCAGCCTATAATGGCATTATTAACATGCTGTCAAGGGAAAAATCAGAAAATGGCTGCTGTTTAAGTTCCCTGGATGGCTTTTATTGTTGAGTGATTCAGTCGTTAACATGTGTTGTGACTGATCCAGAACGTTCCACTTCATCAACAGTTTAAAAAATAAAAATAAAGACATTCTGCAGTAGGCTTCCCAGGGACTGCTGAAATGATTCAGTACCATGCAAACATGGAAAACAGAAGTGATGCCTTTGCATCCATCTTTTAAGGCAAATTCCTCTCTCAAAGAACTGAGCTCTGTTACTAATAACTTCCTTAGCACACTAGCAAAAAAAAATCAAAAACCTAACCCCAAAGTACAAAAGCTACTAATAATACTGTATTTTTGCAACATTACCAGTCCCAACAGGATTTTTCCACTCTTCTTCTAGAACATGTGTTTGGCATGACAGATGTGAGCTTCCTCAGATCACTTTCTAAGCTGGTGGGAAAATAGCCAGCTCCAGTCCAGAAGCCACACAGTCACATAAATACAGCACTGTGCCTGAGCTTATAAACCCTGCCTAATAAGGCTATAGTTTTCAGACTAGACCTGGTTTATTCCAGCCACTTTGGCAGTTTCACAGAGAAGGCTTGTATCTCTCTGTGCCTGTCTTTGTAGACATGGCTATAATATATAGGAAGAATTCTTATTCCCCAACACAAAAGCCAAAATATGTAACATATAACTGCTGATGGATTCCCTTAGTGGATGATATCCAGTAAATCTAATTCCACGTAAAATTCCGAACTAATATTTGAGCATCAATGATTCTTCCTGCTTCTTCTGTTGGTGTTACACAGTTTGGACACAGTCTTTTGTAGGACTTTCAAACGGAATGTCACTCATAGTGCTTGCAATTCACATCTTCTTCTAACATAGTAAAAGGCAATAGATCTGGGCACTGACTGGCTGTAGTAGCATGTAAGCACATAAGTGCTACCTTGTGTACTCTGCACTACATTATAGACCTCATCTGATTTTTCTTCTTGCATTGGAAGTCATACCCATGGCAGGGAGTTACTGTCATCTACCATCCTTGAGTCTTTTTCCTCTCAGTGTCCTCAGAAATGCAGTGTTAAATTACTATGGCCCAAGGTCTTTCACCACATCAGTTTACTTAACTGCACTTTATAAACTGCTTGCTTAGCCTTTCTTGGGTTAAAAAAAATCTTTTTTTCTTTCTCCTTTCATTTTCAAACCCCTTCCTTCCATTTGTATCTTTTCCTTTTGGTCTTGCATGTATCACTTCCTCCTATTTCTTATTTCCCTCACACTGGCTCTCCTGGCTTTTAATTTCTTCTTTACAAATAATATTTCTTCCTGTACCCATCCCAACAGGTCTCATTCCCCTCTACTTCCTCTGGAAACCCATATCCTCTTCCTAACCCGCTCAGTTACCACGTGGATCTCACCAGCTCTTTCCCACCCTAGCCATTTTCCTTACTCATTAGCTTCTATTTTTACTTCTCCAGTTAAATGAGAACTGATATTTCCCTTATCAAGTCAACCTCATAGGACAGCAAACCTTGAGCAGTAGTATTTTGTGTAAGAATGTAGAGGAGGATATGCTGTCACACTGGGGGAGAAAGAAGAACAGGGAATAGGACGTGTAATTCAGCCTCCTGAGCATCCTGTTTGGCTGGCCCTCCAGACAACACAAGTTTTCTGAAGATTATAAAAATAAACTAAGAGTACAGCAGTCAGGGTAGAGAAACTGGCAACCATACAAGATCTGGTTTTAAAACACACAAAAGTATAATTAAACCTGACTTTACTAATAAGTATACATAATTTTCATGAGAACACAACTCTTGCAAGTATCCCACCAGCTATGAAATGTCAAGTAGGAAATGAAATTCACAGAATGCTAAAGTTTTATTAGAGATATATTTTTTCTTACGTAGGAACTTTTCTCTGTAATTGGGACACAATAATTATAACTACTAGTTTTGGAGAGAAAAAAATAAGTTAAAGATTAAAATCTTGATGCTGGTCAGTGGTACCATATAGAGTGCAGTGGATGCACTTTAATGCTTACCGTATGATTTAACATAGAAGATGGTGCTACTTGTTTGACATTGGATACTTAAGTAAGTGTTTTGAGGGTACTTGGCCATATACAGCTTATCTATATTTTCTGCTTAACAAGACTTCCCATTTTCTTCTACAACTCTGCACTGAAATTAAAAAACTCGTGTGGATTTAAACACTTCTTTCATTAGCTTTAATGGAAGCTGTATGTTTAAATTTCATCATAATGTTCTCTCAAGGACTGTCTTTGCCTCAGAAACTTTTCTTGTCTTTGGTAAGATGCCAGAAAAAATTGTGAAATGAAGCCTCAATTAGTTAAGTCGTGATATGTCAACACTTGTATAAACTCCTTAAGGCAGGGACCGGAGTTTTTATTCTTTTTACAGCATCTGCAACAGTGAAGTCTCAGTCCGAAGTGCTTTGGGAAAAAAAAGTCACAATGCTTGTTTCATGTTCCGCATGGATCTGCTTCCAGATCAACAGATTGAAATTATATATGTTATTAGCATTACCTGAGACCACATCCTTGAATAGTGTTTTCACTTAGTGACACCCTGTTTGGATTGTTCTGTTCTGTTTCTTTGCATGAAAAAAAATTAGTCTTTTGGGAACAGTCAATCAAATGCAATTTGCTCTGTCACTCACCCATCCCTGCTAAAATGCCTTCAACAGAAAAGGAAATTGAAGCTGAGAGAGTAGACCCTGAGCCACTCACAATCACCAAAATGGACCACAGAGTAATAGCTCTTTGACCAGCACTGAGTATCCTCTTCTCAGTGGTTTTTTTTTCCAACTACTGTTAATTGCTTTACATAAATCTGAATACATTTCCAGGCAAACCGACACTGTTACAGAATGTCCTAAATTAATGAGACCATCATCAGGAGAAATATTCATCTGCAATATTGCATTTTACTTCAAGTGCCCATTACCACAGACCACTGCTTCTCATAGAAACAATTACTCACAATTACTTACAATTAATGAAGTCCTAATCACAGGGGGATTAGGAAATTAATTACTAGGAAATTAACACAGGTTTGTATTTTTATATTCTTATTAAATACATTCTCTATTCTTCCCTTGTTGAACCTCCTGCAATCATACATGCATGTTGTCTCTGGAAATATAACTGTGTTTTGACAGGAGGTCAAAGGAGTTTAAACATTATCTGTAATCAAGGATTTACATATCCTGAAAGAAAAACTTCCAAGAACTTCCAAACTGTTGCAATACCAGTCCTTTCTGGATGGTTCATTTTTGGTCTTCCTCCATCAGTAAAAGGATAGTAGCCTATTAGCCTGCACACTGGCTTACAAACAAGCAGTCCCAAAATGCTTACCTGCACAATTCTGCTCCGGCACCCACTGGACTTTCAGACCTTCCCTCTGACAGGCTCGGGCATATGCCAGGAATGATTCACAGTAGCAGTTTTTATGGACCGGACACTCGCACATATCTGTCACGCAGGACCTGCAGAACAAAGCCCCAAAACAAATAAGCAAGGAATGCTTTGGCAGATATCTGCCTGAGGTTTGGAGTTGTTTACTTTCCAGTCACATGGCCTTCAATGCTACAGCAACTTGTGCTAAATGGCAAGAAAGTTAAAAGCATCCCTGCTGTTACATCCCAAGCACTCATCACTTTTTTTTGATGTGCTACTCTGATGCAGAGAAGTCTCAAAAGCACCAGGGAACCATGCAGAAGCAGGAAGGTGAGAAGACTCAAAAAACATCAGGCAGAGAGGACAGAGAACACAGTGGGAGCAGGAAAACTCCAGTTTTCCAATGATTTTGTGTCAACATAAAATAAAAACTTCTTATTCTCTAGAAAGTAATAATTTTATAACTTTACCAATTATAATACTAGTAGTATTAAGGGTATGACTTCTGTAAGTAATAAGCACATGCCCCTCCATGCAAGGATGATGCCTTCTTTCCAGGTTACCTTCAGACTCTCCCCACTTTGAAGGCCTCAGAATAGCTATATGCCTATTTTCTCATCAGCATCACTACTAAGTGACAGACTTTGACTCTGAAGGAGCAGGGGTGATGCAGCAGAACTGAGCAGTTTCATGCCAGGAAATCTCCCGGGTGCTTACTAATACCACCCACCCTCTTCTTCCATTGCATTCTTACGTGGAATCACCACAAAACACGACAGGGAGCAGAGCTGCTAACATGGCCCTACGTGAAACTGCTACTGTGTATGTCACCACTATATTTCAAGTTAGCTCATCCAGAACATGTGCCCATTTGGCACAGACCTAAAATATAACTGGCGGATTTGCAGACAGTGGTTTCTGCATATGCAAAATGCCTAAACACTTCTGCAGATGCAGCAATGCAAATTCAGAGAGTATCTACTGCTCCAAGCAGAATCATTTAAAGGCAAGGTACAGGGGAGATATAGTCTGAAAATCATGCCCTCAGTTCATCTGCTTTCCACTGAGGGTGCTCTGTGTCTGAACCTTGGGTGTCAATGGGCAAGACCTCTGCTCCATTCATTTTCAGGGACTTTTCTGTTCCTGAAAGGACAAGACAACATTTGCAAGAGGCACAAATCCTCCAGAAAGACCAAGGCCTGAAGTAAAAAATGAACTCTTCATGTTAACTGCTCTTCCTGTGGACTGTAATTTCAATTTTCTATAGGAGAAGGATGGATAAAGGCCTAATTTCCCAGAAACTTTCTCCATAGCTGAAGAGGTAATAGCTTGGAAAAGACGCAAGCATCTCAGTCAAAGTAATCAGGAGCCCTAATGTCCATACTTTAGAGTCATTAGAGTCATGTCCCAATGCTTTAGAGTCATTAGGAACGCTTTATTCAAAACTAGGAAAGAGGATTAGTGGTCCCTTGAACACAGACAAACCTGTTTCTGCATATCCAACAGTGACCCTTAAAGAGGAGTATTTCCCCTTGCTAAAGTCACTGGCTAGTTCGGTGACTATTCATTTGGTTAAACCTGACAATTCTGCTTGACGTTTCCATGAACTTTTAACAATTTTACTCTCAGTGGACACCCAACATTAAATTACCTAAAAATTCACAGAGACAGATGAGTAACGTAAGTGCTAAAAGGTTACCTGTCCTGTTTTCACTGAGATATATATATATATATAGATAGATAGATAGATAGATAGATAGATATATGCTGTGAATAAACAGAATTGCTTTGGATCAAATATATAACATGCACATATTTACAGACCATTTGTTTTCATTTGAAATAACTTTAGTTTCTAGGGACAATGTAATTTTATTTCACTTTAGTTGTGTGGCAGGTCCCTTTACATCTTTTCCAGTAACAAATGTTGGTGTATGCATTCCACAGCTGATAGGTATCAGCACAACAGATCAGCAACAGATCAGCACAACATCCTTGGCATGGTTTGATATTGTAACCTGATGAAAGGCCTTGTATGAGCACAAAGGGTCACCTTTTTATACAACACACTAAATATCTGCACACTGTTTCCCTTAGCCACAACATCTCCTTGTCATCTCCCGGCAGCAGACACTGCATATACCATATATGCAGCAAACTCCATATGCCCCATGCAATTTAGGAGGTTCATGTCTCATTTTACAGTGAAGTAGATGCTTCTTTGCTACTGCAGCAAATTATTCTCACAAATAAAGTCTGTAAAAATCTCCATAGATAAAAGTTCATTATTGAGATACCA
Source organism: Lepidothrix coronata (assembly GCF_001604755.1). Classification (NCBI taxonomy): domain Eukaryota; kingdom Metazoa; phylum Chordata; class Aves; order Passeriformes; family Pipridae; genus Lepidothrix; species Lepidothrix coronata. Next base: position 13,032,393 of record NW_016690183.1, read on the forward strand.
TTTTACCCTATTTTTATTTCTGTGCCAGCCTTCTTTATCAATCACATGTTACTGCTCTCCACTCAGATTTAGTTATGGTTGATGTCCATGGTGTTTAGGGATGCTTACCAGTGTCAGGTTGGCTACATTTTCACGGACTGCCTGCCTTATAAGACCCTAAACCTGAGGTACTTCCTCTGCCTTTTAGAGCATAAATACATTTTTTTACTATTACTCAGAGAGGGATGCCACCTCTTGCACAGAGTCAATGCACCAGGTCAGGAAATCTCCAGGCTCACCATCACCCAGTCTTTTTAACTGTTAACATGTTCGTGGCAAAGCTAGCACTCACCCTGACAAAGCCTAGGCATGGTCTGGGGGATTAGGGAAGCGAGGGCACTGTTCTCGGTCTGCAGGAGGGCAGCCATGCTCTTTGAGAGTGCAGAGAGGTTAGTCCCTGTACACATGTGAGCAACACTATGCCATTAACCCTTGGCATTGTAATGGCCATGGACATCCACATTCCAGACTCCAGGCTCCATCTGAGTTTGGCTGGGATCAGCACTATTTGCTAGTGTTCAGCACAGGTGTCCCCTGAGGGAGGTAGCATGCCATGTGCAACACAAACAATCTGCTGATTCATTACATACCTAATTGCTTATGTAATTTTTATTTTCCTGAAATGTTTAACCCTGGTGACAGCTGCTGGACTCGAGCCCTAGGCTTGGCTGAGGAGCAATCATCAGATTGCAGCAGTTTTATTAATGAGTTACAATTGCTAATTATTTGTAAGGTTAATTTAATTAATCAATTAATTAGTGTTAAATCAAAAATTAGAGTAAAGAAACCTATATCCACAGCCACCAAGACTAGTGAATCAAAATAAAATCTTTTATTTCCTAATGAAATTCCTTGTTGGCAAGTTTAATGCATTAATATTAATTGCAGTTAGATGGATTGACAGATGGGGGAGAGGGGTCTTTTTATATTACTTCTGAAATCACCAGGAGCAGGTATCTGCTTTATTTGATAGCCACTGTGAGAGTCAAAGAGAAGTTCTGGGAAGGGACAAAGAAAAAAAAGATGTCTGTCCTCTGCGGGCTGGCTATGAGGGGGACCTGCTGATGGCCCATTGGCAAGCTTTGACTTTGGGTCTGTATTTTTATCAAAATATGTTTACTTCTTGCACTTAATTACATTTCTCACAGCTACTATTGTTACAGTTGTGTTAAAGGTAAATTTAAAAACTGATTCTTGTGTGCTGTCCTAATCACTTCCCCTCGCAAAAATCTTTGGTATGCCCATAGTTTCTATATTTTTACCCTCTCCAGTGATACATTTCAAAAATTATTTTCTGCTGCCCCAGATTCTGCTTTCTCATCATTCCTCCTTTGAATCTGATAAACAGATTCGATGACACTAACTGCATGTATCAGAAGCTTATCTCCACTCTAACCTGACTGGACTGTTCAAATAACAGAAAAACACACTTCAGTAAAACTTTGAAATTATGCCAATAATGAGGGTGTACTGACAAGTTACTGTACTGCACAGTAACAGAGACTTTGGGTCTTACAAGGTATGGTGACTCTCTACCAAGAACAAAACATTTGCTTAAATGAAGAAAAAATATATTAGAAGCTTGAATATCAAAACATTATAGTCACATAGAAATAATCCCATGAAAAGACTGCAGTGCACGTTACTTATAAAATGAAGCTATTTTACAAGCTATGAAAATACACACACAGGCAGCCTTAGTTCTGCCCTCAGTGAAATCATGGAATAACACAGAGATGCAATGATGTTGTGGTCCAAAAGAAAACTACATTTATTTTTAGGACATATTTACATTTCTAAAAAATACTTGTGTGTGACGGTTCACTTTATCTGGAATGCCTGCTCTGCATAAGCACCATAGCACAGCCGACCTCCAAGTCCTTGACTGGTACCAAGTGCCTCACTGTGATTCCTTTTGAAGCCGTCTGTGCTGCCTGCAGGGTGTGTGTCAGAGATGGCGCTAATTGGGTGTGCATAATCACAAACTGTTGCAAGGGGAAATCCATGAAAGTGAAGGCATCCGGCAGCTGTGGGACACACCCTTGAAGGAGACAAACACACACTCTGCTGCCACATCTTCAAAGCAAACTGGATGAGTACACTCCTTCAGCAACAGCCCTTTTTCACATTAGACCATGGAAAGTCTCCAAGTCCCACAAAAGGCAAAGAACAGAGTCCTATGCTACATGCAGTATTTAAAAGAAAAGGAAAAGATCACAGCAATGAAACCTACAGCCTTAGTCTGTGCCATGCAGGATTGAAATTGCAGATGCTCACTTGCTGAACAACGGCAGTTCCTTTCCCTTTGCAATACACACAAATACAAAACCAGAACCATTCATTTTAGGAGAGGTTGTTTCTTTTTGCATTTTTCTACCCCCTCTTTCACAACAGGAGCGTGATGCAGTGCATTTTTCCAACACCTTGGTACCAAGAGTGGCTCTACACAGATGGAAAACACTAACATCTTCCTCTTGCCATCAGGAGGTCTCAATCAACTTTACAAAAGCAATGAGAAATAGTGCATCACTACACACATTTTATGCATGTGAAGAGACATCAGGTGGCGATGGGGTTTGTCCCCTATGCTTTGGATAAGCTGTGCACTTGAAAACTTTAAAGCCTGAAGGGTCATCTGTCTAGAGAGGAAGATTAATTTCCAGTCCCATCATCCTGTGAGATATGACTTCTTGGGATAACTTCTTGTTGGCTATGCCAAATCAGTTTTATTACAAGCTTGGCCTAACTCCTTTATAGGAAAAATTAAAGCCTCTGTCAGTAGTTATGTTGTTACAAGAAAGTTTGTTTGGGTTCATTTTCTGATAAAGTTTCAATGAGTTGCCATTATTTATGGCCCCAGACAGAAAAGCCATTTCACAAAGTAAGAAGATGAGAAGATGAGCCATATTCCAATGTATAATGGAAAGTCTCATGCTGTTGCTATCGCAAGCTCTCTCTTGTCTGTATGTGCATGTATTAAAGTATTGAAGTGTAGTATGTAGACCAGGAGACTTTTTATGGCTTTGAGGCTTGAGATCAAAGGTTTGAAATCATTCTCTATTTCTCCAGAGTTTACTAATATTAATGCAAAAGCAGCAAATAATCACAAGGAAGGTAATTTTGGAAGCTGCTGAAAACACAGAAACCCTTACATCTATTGAGTATTCATTCAAAGCACTTGCCTGGGGAACAGACTGCTTCATGGAGCAAAGTCAGTAATTTTTGAGGATCATTTCTTCCAAGACCAGGTAACTATAGCTGTACTCCATCTGTGCTTTTCCCACACATCATAACAATAGTAACATTGCCTTAAATGGGGGTCTGATAAAGGCATCCATAACGAAGCTAAATCATCAGTTCCCCAACTATTTTTTCTGGGAAGTGCGAAAGTGCCCAGAAAAACTGGCATGCAGGATGTGTGTGCTTTGTACTGGAGACTCCCCCTTGCTGAAGAACTCCCACACTCTGAACTGGCTCCAAAAAATCCCTTTAAAAGTGTGGGAGCAGAAAGGGAACTCACAGTTCATCTTCGGTGAGCAGTGCATAGCAAATCTACTGCAGGCATATCCTTTCCGTGGGGAAATCTCATTCCTATAAAGAAAGCATTGGCCATAAAGCTCGAGAATATGACTGTTGTTTTTGGCAGATTGCAGAGGAGGAGTTTGCAGTAGTAGGCATTTGAATCATGCACTAAAATTTCATCTTGATTCCTGACTTTTGTGCAATTTTGAGTCAACCATGGGCTGTATTGCCATGTTGAGTCAAGGAGAGAGAACTTATAAAATACACAGCTCCATCAAAAGGCAAGAGCTGCATGTGATCTAAGATTTCTAGGGTACAGCAGTCATGTTACACACACATTGAAGAGTCTTAATTTAACTCTGAGTGCCATTGTTCCTGGTCCAGATATAGACTTGGCACTCAGATAATTAAACAGCATCAAACAAGATATCCACATCCATTCCTTCCTTGCCAAGGCATCCTTCCAAAGCAGTTATTTAGAGGAGTTCAGTTGGGAAAAGGATGCTTTAAATGCAAGTAGTAATTACTATTCATAATTTCCAACACAGCAGAGACATATTGCAATTCAATTTTGATTTCTTTGTATATCCATCTTCTTAAAAACAGACCAGAACCCATACTTCCCTCACAAAGGGTAAGCAGAAATGGTATTTTCAAGATGCTGAATAAATGGAGGTCCATGTAGACCTCTGGAAAAATCATAGTGTGCTGTGCAATATCACCACAAGCCTATACTGCGTGCTGCTAAAAATATTATCCAAAAGCCTTTGGATAAAGCCAAAGAGAGTGGTCTGTGCGTATTTTTAACCTTGCACGCTGTGCCAGAATTGTGTTTCATTGCCTTAACCAACATTACCCACAAGAATATGGCAAAATTAACAATGAAACATTCTGGAACATTTTCTAAAACCATATAAAATACAAAATTGTCAGGACAGCACTACCCTGACACCTATTTATAGTCTCTCTGAATACGTAGTACAAGTGGTAAAGGCACTTAAAAGGAGGAAGAACCACAGAAAGAACAAAACAGCACAGGAACCTTTCCTCCTTCTCTCTTCATGATAATTCTTCCACTAATGTGTCAAGTAGGCTTTTTGTATCTTGTGCTTGGATCCTTACAGGCGTCTGTGGCTTTAATTGTACTTTCTGGTCCTGAGAATGGAAAGGTTGGCTAAAATCCCTCCGTGGGGAAATAGCTGAACCATGACTACGGAAGACAATGAAGTCCCATGGCGGACTCCAAGAAGCATCTGGTATGACTCAGAACATTTCCTAGAGCTGTGAGTTACAGTAGAGTTGAGCAGCTGACTTGCCACCTTTAGAAAGACTGGACTTTTGCTCAAAAAACTCCAACAGAATATGGAAATGTCACCATTTCCGTAGCTCATGGAAGAGCTGACCCCTTGCATTCCCACTCACTTTCAGAAAGTGGAAGAGATTTTTTCATCTCTTCTTCTTCTGTTTCAGTTGTTCTGTGCCACACAGAGTTTCACCTGCATTGTGCAGCCATGGCATTTGAAATAAATAGTCCTGGCATTTGAAATAAATATCTGTATACAGGAGAACTCAAGTGGTTAGAATTCATATGTAGCACACACCTTGAAGTGAAACAGTTAAAAAACCACTCCTCTGTGCACATTACATATGACTCTAATTGGAATTACTGGAATAAAGAGGAAATACAGTATAAGTTTCTTAATCCATTTAAAACAAGTGCCCAATATCACACTGAAATGTATTCATGAAAAATGCTTTCATTTTGCTTGCTTACTGGGGTGGTATATATACAATTTGTTCCACCCTCTTTGATGAGATTACTGCAAAATGGGTTTGGCTGCCTGTATGTTGTATGATCTGTGGTTTGCATATCTAGCTGGAAAATACAAGGACCCTAATAACTCTGCTCTAGAAAGACAGAGTTTCCAAATCCATTATAAAGAGGTCAATTGGAATAAAATGTTTGGATCAATAAAAAGATAAGCTAATCAAATTTAGGAGTGTAACCTGAAATCTGACACTGAAGGTTCAAAAGCTAGAACCTGGTTTCTGAAGACACGAGTTTCTTCAGTTAACTGATATCCATAGTCATCCATTTGCAAATATCCATCACATAATAGACAAAGATAACAGTAGCTGCAATCTAAAGCTATACAATAGGGCTTATCATGCATTTATGCAAAGATTTCTGATGGAAAAAAAACTTCTATATCCTCTACGGGTTTAATGTTCAAAAAGAAAGTCACATTCTAAAGGATTTTCTACCAAAAATCCCACCTTTCATAGGGCCTGAGGTCTACAACCTATGTGCTCATCACTGATTTCCTGTGGCCAAATTGACCTACTTTGTGTTTTCAGAACCCCATCATTAATCACAGAATGGCTGGAGTTGCAAGCGACCTTAAAGATCATCTAGTTCCAACCCACCTGCTATGGGCAGGGACACCTATCACTAGACCAGGTTGCTCAGAGCCCCATCCAGCCTGGCCTTGAACACTGCCAGGAATGGGGCATCCACACTTCTCTGGGCAACCTGTTCCAGAGCCTCAAAACTCTTGCAGTAAAGACTATGTCTTCCTAATATATAATCTAAATCTACTCTCTTTTAGTTTGAAGTCACTCCCCCTTGTATAAAGTCTCTCTTGTAGGCTCCCTTCAGGTACTGGATGGTCACAATTAGGTCCCCCTAAAGCATTCTCTTCTTCAGGCTGAACAAACCCAATTCTCTCAGCTTTTCCTTACAGGAGAGGTGCTTCATCCCTCTAATCATCTTGGTGGCCCTACTCTGGACTTGCTCCAAGAGGCTGATGTCCTTACTGTGCTGGGGACCCAAAACTGGATGCAGTACTCTAGGTGCGGTCTCACAAGAGTGGAGTAGAGGGGCAGAATCACCTCTCTCCCCAGCCACAACCTAGAAAAATTCCTAAATTTCAAAATTTCCTGTTTAGAATTTCTTAAGCTAGTAAGATTTCTTATTACAGATTCTGTTCTGACATAACATAGCAGTATTCAAGTTACTTCAACTGACCACACTGCATGTGTAAATCATGTCTTTCTTACGAGAGGAGAAGAAGTGGAGGATGTCTTAGTGGACCTTCTTAAAATCTATATTAGTATTCTACATTTCCATTCACTGCCTGCAAATGCTTAGCTTTGCTCTTACACTGTTAAAGTGCATTTGCCTTATGAAAGAGACACTCCATCATAATGGAATTTTCAGTGTCCTCTGGCATAGCTACCAAGGAAAATCCATCTTTTTGATCTTCTGCATTATGTAACTGACATAAAATTTTATCTTTTTCTCCACGTCTAGACTTGATTTTTAAAGAATACTTTCCCCCAGTCTCCAATTCTTTAGGCACAAGTGGAGACCGAGCTGCCATATCTTATCTAGAGAGGAAAAAAACAATCATTTAAATTCAATTTCAAAAAGACAGACATGTTTTAATATCTAACTTTATACATTAAAGTGTTACTTTCAATCAACAGTTAAACTTTGTTATTATGTTTCATACAGTGCAAATGAACATGGCATAGACTAAATGGTTCTAATATGACTGCATCAACTTTCTCTCTGGTAGACAGAAAGTCCATTAGTGTATTCTGTGTGACAGCCCTCATTTGAGAAAAGCCAGAGGCTTTTCATGAGCTTATAAACACCCTAGATAGAGCCTCAAAAACTATTGAGAGGTTTTGAAGTCATGGCCCTACAGAAATATAAACCATGTAGATAAACCAATAGCATATTGTCATAGTTATCAGATAAACATATAAAATAATTAAAGTTTTAAATCTTCCAAAATAAAAATTTAAACCAGATCATCTCCTTCTGTCTACTGACAAAATATATTGTGGTCCTGCTATTCTATCTGTCATAAAAATATGTCATATCCAATAACAAGCACAATGAGAACATGAAGCAGGAAATATTTCCGAACTATAAACATAAGCTGAAGTTATCTTCAGCTTTTGATGATGATTCAGTGTATATATTTCCAAGGAGGTCTTGTGATATAATAATAAACAGGCTGGCTAGTTTAGAAGCTCACATTCTTAAACTCTGCAGAGCCCACTCCCTGGCTTAATCCACATAAAATTAACTTCAATCAAGCGGTTTTTTTCCTCTAGGTGGCTGCAGAGCATTTAAAAAGTTACTGGCTCCAGACTGAAAAAAAAAGAAAGAGATCAAGGGAAAGCACAGATAGAAGACCACTACTTAGAAAATAGCTTTCTTCCTCATCTTGCTCTCTTTAAAAAGAAGAGCCAAATTTTTGTCTCAGCAAAGTCAGACTCACTGAGCATGCTGTCTTCCAGCCTGTCACATCCTCACAGTGCATTTCCTCTCAGGAGTCTCTGTGTTTGCTCTTCATCAAAGTAATTGCTAAAAATAGGACTTGGAAGAAATGGCACAAAAGCCAGCTTACCTGAATTGAAAAATTAAAAAAAGCACTCTGTTTCTGGTTTTTATAGCTTCCTGTGTGGTCCTGGCCCAGACCCATACAAAGACATAGGCATATCAGGCATGATTTAGGTAGGATTCAAACACATGAATGCAAAACTGCAGTGCTGGCATGGTTGCCCTGACTCCAGTGAGGCTGACCTTTCCATACTGGATACTTAGTTCCTGTCTTTATATTTCCCGAGGCACCTCTGCTTTTGCTCTGCATGTTCTCAAGACCCCATGGACATTGGCAGGTATAAGTCAAATCTTCCCTGGCCTCCCTACAGAAGCAGCAGAGAGATCTCGGAGCTGTACCAGCAGTGAGGCCCACCAAGGACAGCTTTCTTAAAACAGCGGCAGTGCTGCCACGGTCCCATTCAAGACTCAAAAGACCAGGAGAGGGTGAGCACAGTGATACAGGATTCAGCCAGGAGGTGGAGACCTGGTTTCTGCTCTCTGGTCAGTTTGACTTAGCCTGCTACTTCACATCCAGAAAGCTTTGGGTAAGATTTCTTTTGCACACTACCACAGTTCTTTAACTTTCCTGAGTGCAAGATCTCAAATGCAAAACACTGTACAGAGCACGAAAACATAGTGGATGAAACGCTGGCTCCAGTAAAATCGATGGGGATTTTCCTGCTGACAACACAGGAGCCAAGACTCAGAACTGTCATCAGCCTTTTTTTTTTATTCAGTTCTGTACTTTCAGGCTTTGAAGGATCCAAACTCTTTCAGGACACAACTGAACATTAAATTCAAGCTTCCTGAATTTAAATGCTACGAATTAAAATTTCCTGTACTAGACATAGTGACTCCATGACATATCAGCCTGGCCTGGGAACCACAGAAACCCACACAGATGTTATAAAGCCAGAATGATCTGGCTCAAACTTACCTTTCAGTGTGTTGATTTGTACACAGTCATTTACTTGGCTAGATACAAAGACAATTCTGATGTAAATCAGCAGTCTTTAGTGAGAAATTACAGCAAAAACCATAAGCAAACCCTCCCAATCACAGAACAATCATGGTTATTTTTCCTGCTCATCTGTGGGTCACCTCCAATGGCAAAGATGCTAAGATAAACTTCCGGGCTTAGTCTTGTATCCAAAGTCCTAAGCATCTAAATATGTCTTTGCCTCTTTTTGTTGGCTGGGCAGAGGCTCCATGGAATAGATCAGTGCCCCACATTAGCCACCTTGAATGTGTTGCCCGGTGGAGCCACAAAGCAATTTGTTCTCTCTTCATCACTTTTCACTCCATCTTCCCTGGCCTCCCTACAGATGCAGCAGAGAGACTTCAGAGCTGTAGCAGTTTGTTATGAAGCTTGCTGTCAGACTTAGCAGTGGTTGCAAGCTACCATATCCTTTCTCACTGACAAAGTTTGTGGGTAGAAATGTGCCATTCAGTCTTTGGGAAGAGGGAGGTGGCACAGCTGCAGCAAAGCAGCCCATACAGTATGACTCCTGAAGAATCCCAGCTGATAGGAGACAGAACTCCCAGAAGGCAATAAAAGAGGAAAAGCTGTTGCTGGAGGTTGTGCAGCTTGTGCAGGAGGTTGTGTTCATGTTCTCCATGGGTCCTCAGGAACCACAATGTTTACAGTCCATACCTCTAGGAGACAACTGATTTCTTCCCTTTGAGGTGAGCATGTGGCACCCCATTAGTAGTTTTTCTGCTCCCATGGATCTTTCCACAGGTGGGCAGCCTGAGGGCCCATACGAAAGCATGAGCAGATTAGCTCTGTCAAAACAAAGATCTTGTTTTTGTGCCAGTAAGGAAAAAAAAGGAGAGAGGGGAAAGCATAAAATACAGTGTATGATTTACAGGAGGAAAATTGCTTTTTAATAGAATCTTTCTTTTTCAAAGTTTTCCATTAAACTTTGGTCACTTGCAGTGCAAGTTTTGGAATGCAATTCCCTCATCCCCTTAGGATGGTCTGAGTTTTATTACAATAGTAAGGAATCCCAGCTTACTCCTAGCAGAGCTACTGTATGAAACACTTCAATCTCAAGCCAAAGTGGTAGGAGTAAAAGCCTCTCTTGACTGATTTTCAGCCACCATTCTGGGGCCAGTGATTTTCATCACGTGCAAAAGAATCTTCTGTTACCAAGTAATAGTAAATCACAAATGATCACATCATAATGAACGAGATTATACAAATCCAAATGTTACCCATATGATAACTAAATTTCAGCTGAGGTACCTAACCAGAATGAGAGGAGAGGTGTTGGTCTTGAAACAGGGTAGATGAACTGAGTAATGAGAGAACATTAGAATGTCTTCCTTCCTTCCCTTCCTCTTTTCTCCCTTCCCTCCATGCTCCCCCTCCACTTTCAGTGATACAGGGCATATCAATATTAGAAATAGCTGCACTAGAAGAAGAGGCATAACTGCAGTACCAGCAGTCAAGGAGAAAAAAATATGGGGACAAGTAGCAGTACCGTAAGTCTATCCCCTTGTAGCACACAATCGTGGGGAAATAAGGTGGAGTAAATCCAGTTACACATATATGTAGCAATTTTTACAGTTTAGAGACACTAAGGAGGCAGAATGAAAGCTATGCCTACCAAGATGAACTCAGAGAAAGGATGAGACACTTCAGTAAGATCAGAGGGGTGTAAAAAATCCTTGTATGTATCTGCATAAGCCCTATCAGTTCTGTGTACTAAAGGTAGCCATGGTCTCCAGGAACGTCATTTAGAAGATTTCATGAGCACTGACAAATCATTACACACTTAAAGATCAGGGGAAATGACAAAGTCTCCAAGGTGCAATTCACCTCACAATGTATCTAGGGTCTATTCTTTTCAAGGTGTCCTACTTTCAGATCTATTTTCCTGGGTAAAGACTGAGCCTTTTGCTTTGATTCATGCCGAATTCTGCATAAAATGTTACAGAAAGTGATATAGAAAGTGATAGGATTTCTCTTTGCTCTCTGAAGTTATTTGTCTGAATGCAGTCTGCTTTAGGTGTCTGCCTTCTCACCAAGGCTAGGACTTGTTCCTCTAAGTTGCAAGATTGTGGCTTCTTGAACATGCTATTGAGAGACCTCAGTTCTTTAATACACTTCAGAAGAAACTCTCCACTATATTGTACCAAATCCTCTCTGTCTTCCATGTGAATCTTGTAAATAAGGTCCATGTCAACCAGAACCAGCACCATTCTGCTGTATTTTCCTCTTTGTGTGCATGTGTGTGCATACAGATTTGCTCCTTTTCCATTCCTGGGTCAGTAAGGCAATAGGCTATGCACTGCACTCCAGGTTTGACAAAGGTCTCATTTACTCACTTGCTTTTGTATTGCACTGGATACTTTGCTATTTGTTGGAAATACAGCAAAACAAGAGGAATGTAAATTTTAGCATTTGTTCTCTTGCCAAATACGTTGATGAAATCATATAGCCACGGAGATTTGTGCGCGTTCAGCACACTCCATGTGGATGTCAGCTGCACTCAGACCTTACCTCTCTCCACTTATAAGAAAGACTAGCACAGAGCATGTACAGAAATTAGAAGTTCGTCTTATCTTGAAATCTTTTCAGAGAGATAATATTATTGTGAATGGCAATCCCAGCAATTCTTAGAGATCTGTTTATGTAACAGTAGCAGCAGCCAAGGAAAGAAAGAATCAAGATGCAACGAAGTTCTTCATCCCATCTGGGCAAAGAGTACAAAGGGAATCATCACGTCTGCATGAAGAGAGTGATGGTGATGGAGTATTAACAGAAGAGGCAGAGTCCCAAGAGTCAAACACTGTGGGAATGAGTAAAAGCCACAGAAGGAAATGGAGGCTAAAGAGAAAGGCCCACAGTAAATATCTGCAGATGCTGTTATTTGCAGTGGGGGCTGAACCAACAGGGATGTAGTCATACACACACGTTGCACCTCACCAGTGGAAGAATATTCTTTTCAAGATCAAAAGTCAAGCAGCAATAAAATCCGTGTCAAAAAACATAGGCAGAGGAGGTTGTGCATGCTCACTCATGAACATCTGCACTAAGAAGCCACTTAAGTAACCATGCAACAGCATGGAAGAAACATCTGCAGTGTGTAGACCACCAGCTGTGCAGCAATAATACTTTGAATATCCAGAGTGCCTTTCATCTGAATACTGCAAAGCATTTTCCAAACAAATTAAGCTTCACAACACCACTGTGAGCTTCTTATTTAATGGTAGGATTATTTCATCCTGCACCAAAATGCCATTGCTGCCAGAATGAAAAGTAACACCTGTTTATCATCTCACAGAAATGTGCAATTTTCATGATGGGAAGTGACAAAAAGGGTGTAGTTAAGTTAAAGTGCAGGAAGACTTGAGGTAGTCAGAATTAAATGTTTAGAAATGAAAATCAGGAAAACATAGTATTAACCTCCCCTTTACTTTTTATGCAGAATGTCACATTAATTTTTATGCTGACATGCTGTTACTCTTTGGTCTTTATTTCACATTGGGAAAACAGAGCTTCCTTGGATGTATACTTATAGGAGTGTCTACAGATGTGCTCAGTACAGAAAAGTATCTTTCTTCATTGTGTATGCTCAATAAAATGTATTGCTGTGCATTGCAAATAGCTTTCCTTTGTAGTCCTTCAGATCTGTTTTTATAAGGCATCTTGATGATTATACTACAGCACTGCCTTCCAAGGCAGCGTGCCATCTAGTAAGTCTAAAACAAACTTCTTGCTGTGTGTGCTTTCAACCCCACGGGGTACTCTGTGTAAGCAACATTCTGACCTGACTCTGTTGAGTTAGTGAGATGTGACTACGTTTCTTAAGAACAAGAAGAGAGGCTGGACAATATGACATATACCAAATGAAGATAGGAAATATTACAGACACCCGATTACCACTTCCTCTTTCCGCTTCTTCACACACCTACTTTTCAATCCCATTGAAATCTTAGTGGAGGAAGAAGTTTGACAGGGAAGTTGTAGCAGTGAAGCAGGTTGTTTCTTTATCAAATGAAGTTCAGTACTGGCAGAAAAATGTATGGGACAGGCTGTCCTGACAGCTAGACATACATATATCTTTAAAACTTAAAATTTTGAGGGCAGCAAGGAGATTCTGATCTGTGCTTGACACCAGCACCCTAGAAACCTAACCTATGTGTAAAGTAAGGCCTTTTGATGTTATAGTTAAATAAAAATATTAGCCAGGACTTTGAAATGACTAATTGTATTTCTAAGCAATTGTTAAGGGTGTTTGGATATTAAGCAAATAGCTCTAGCTTTGGCTGAATATTTTTTAAGCATTTCTGCATTCACCATCTCTGAGTTGGTCCCAGCTGCGCATGTGGTGGTTAACCTCAGGTCAACTTCTCCCTTCTCTCAAAACTCTGGTTACAGGAGGACACTGCCTGGCTTGAAAAAAGAAGGCTCTTTCATGGTTAAGATTTTCCAGAAACACTTGCTGTTAGTATAACTCCATCCCTGTTGAAGCCCAGGGTAAAATTCTGCTTGTCTGTAATGCCAGGTATGGTTGGCCAGCACCACCTGCTTTTGATGTCTCATCCTACACAACCAACTCTGAAAAAGTTCTCTCATACTCACAAACTGACTTTTCTTCAGAAAGAGCTGTTTCTTTCCTCCATCGATGCAACCAAACACATGTGCCAAGTAGCTCACTATCCTGCCAGGACTGACTACTTCATTTCAAATAAACCATAAAATGGCATGAATTACTTGGGGAGAATAAAATGTTCCCTTTCAGTATGTATGTTCATTAGTTTTTCTCTTGTGAGCCCATTTTGTCCATTTGTTTCATATAGGATTTTCCTCAGCCATATTTCAAAATGGTGACTAGAAGTATTAAGTCTTAAAAAAAATTTCTCATTTTCAATTCTATCACACGTAGGATAAACAGTTTATTGACTTTTTGATATGATATTAAGCTGCCCACACAGTCTGACACATTTAAAAGAACAGTAGTAAAGTGCAAGGGACCTTGAAAGGTTACTGTCCGTAGAAGTATCAACGTTTGTTACCAACATCTATTTCCATTTTGGTTTTCCAAGATCATAACATTTGAATTGTATTTTGTGTTTCAGTTCAGATAAACCTCAGAGCTTGAAGGGTAACAAAGCTGAGACCAAAGCTGCATGCACACCAGCTCCAACTCACCAGTTGAAACGATAGAACTGCATTGTTTTCACAAAACAAGGAGAAGAACTGAACTCTCCAATCCCAGATCCAACATCTGTTCCAATTTAGTAACAAACTAAAATCATTCTCCATTCCCCATACACATATCCACACATATGCACAATGGAACACTCAGTTTTAAGAACATTTGCCTCTGGATCTGGATGCATATTGGGCCATTTCTTGCTTCCAGACCATAAATCACTCAAGTTTCACTAGAAAGAACGAAGATTCACAGAGAGCCCCAGGCAAGGATCTCTACCCAACTTTCCTATCCCAAAATCTGGCTTTGTAGTGATACATTATACTTGTTTTCAACAGTGGGATAATATCACATGTGATCATAGCCTCAGCAGTGACAATTTACGAGTCTGTTCCCCCTTACTCTTGTACATCTGGTCCTTCACAGAGCTTGTATCCATCTTCAGAAATCACATGAAAACCATGTCTTTGCCCAACTCTGCTTTGAACCCCTATTGTTTTAGAAATATGGTAGCAAGAGGAACAACAAGAGCTGTGAAGGACAGCAAGGTTGAACTGGGGACACTAAAGCCCATGACTACGTGGCTGGAGTCAGTCCCTTGTGGCCTAGCTGTGGAGCAGCTTATTACAGAATCACAGAATATTCTGAGTTGGATGGGACCACAAGGATCTTCAAGTCCAACTCTTAAGTGAATGGCCCATACAGGGATTGAACCCACAAGTTTGGCATTATTAGCATCAGGCTCTAACCAACTGAGCTAATCTCAAGCAGCATCAAGGAGTCAGGGTTGAAGCATCTTCCAGGTAGGCAGCCAGTCAGTTTGGGAGATTCATCAGGGAGACGTGGTGGTCTCACAGTTAACTAACCTCAGGCCTTGACTCAACTGCTTTTGTGGTGATGCCAGATAAAGGAGTCCCCCTGTCCCCTTCTTGCCTTAACTGGCCCTCCTTGACTCAGAAAGTGCTCTTCTCTTTACATCAAATAGAATCCCAAAGTTGAGGAAATTGCAAAGACATTGCTGACGTGCTCCAAAGACTCCAACGCACAAAGTGCAAGGTGGGGAGGGAGCCGGTCATGGTTTTGCACAAAGTGGTTTTTACTCCATGAGGGTAATAGCCAATCTACCACTTGGTGGTTTTTATGCCAATCAGAAGCTGCAATCAGGCAGCCCTGAACGCTTGAGATCAGCAGCTAAAGCCTCAGAAGCATTTCACTGTTCCATAATCTTTGTTCATACTTTATTTTACACACAAGTATGTGGGCAATTTGGAGCCTCAAAAGTGAATGCATAGCAGAAGTGAATGCATTGTAAAAAATACAGACCCAAAGCATAACTACATTCATGTGCTACTACAGTACTTATTTTTAAAGTCAAAGTAACTTCAAATGCCATCTGTTTCTGCTACGCTTGTGCAGCTTGCGTACTTTTTAACTTGTGAAAAATTCTAAATTTTGTACTTACAAAACTCAGGCAAGGTAAGAGCCATAGCATTAAAATCTTCTATTTAACAAGAAATCCAGTGAAGCAACGTATTTTCACAGAGTATTGACAGTACAAGAGGGGAAAGACTCCAGCATCTTTACATGGCTTCCGCTGAGGATACCATTTTGCTGCTAATTATTTATGTAATTGTCCAATAACAGAGGGAATTCACCATCTCATTTAATCCAATTTGCGTACTGCTCACTGAATGCAAACAGCTTTTAGCCCTAGGCTCAATTCAAACCAGAGACAGTTGTTAAATTATTTGCATTGATGGTCAGATCTCACATCTGTGTGAATGGAAGAAAAAAATGATGGCAAGTCTTAAATTTGTTCTTAGCAAGTTCAAGGCAATGGGCAGACCAAACCAAGGAACCTCTGCTTTCCCCTCTGGGACCCAGTTATGGGAAGGCATAGGAATGGTGACAATTTGGGAAGTGATTTGTCCCACAAAACAAGCAATTCAGGTATTCAGCAAGGGGAGAATCTGCACCACCTCCTGACCTCCCCATTGCTCTGCCTTGCAAGGTGCTTCACTGCTATCGAGCCTTTGCTTCAGACCGTCTGAGTCAGAGCTCCTCTCTCATTTTTTATTTCTACTTCCAGTACGTTCCTGAGGATGAACAAAATGCACAGATCATATTCTGTGACCACAGAGTGATATATAAATCACATTTCTGGGATACACATGCTTCCTAGGCTTCCTCTGATGCTGCCTGAAGTGCTACAGATGTGTTAACCGGCCTTTCCAAATCCCAGCCCTTTACAAGGGGAAGTGTAGCACACAGTCTGCTGCATCTGACTTCCAAAAGCAACGAGGAATATGCACAGAGGTGGAAGATGCCTGTTCCTCATTGCTATTATCATATTACTTGTCTAGTATTTACCAGATTTTATACACATACACTCTCTTGGCCCAAAGATCTTGGCTGCATCATTTTAGATTAATCAGGCCTGAGCTATCCGGATCAAAAATGGGGTCATGAGGGGTGACATTCAAAACAGAGAGTTTCTCCTGACAACAGAAGCAGCAAGTGCTGTCCCATATTACAATCTGAAATAAAACAGCAGTTTTCCATAACTTTGTGAAAAATCTGTTAAACTGACTATACTCCATCAGCTGTGATGACAATCCCAGCACATATTTTCTTTTTCCTGTTTTCTGTGCAATAGTGACCCCGAGATGTTTTTCCATCCACAAGACAAATAGGGAAACGGCAGGTTAAAGGCTAAAAAGAAGAACTTGCCTAGGAGCAACATTTCTCCACTGTCATAATTACTTATAATTACTGTTAATATATATATTATGTACCAAACAAAATAGCTCTATGGTTTTTATGGGGCAGAAGTCGCAGGCCCTATGATTCACTGCATGCAGTTGCACAGCAGTCTAGGGTAGACTTAAAACCCACTTCTATATTAATCTCGAATAGACATGCAAACCTGCATATTCAATTTTCTGGGCTGGCCTCAAGCAAATCGTCTCACCTGCAATGAGACAGATGAAAACTGTGCCATTTGGGTTTGCCCCACAGCTGATGTAAAGTGGAAGAGAGCTGTAGAAATTGCCATGCCACAGGCTTGTACTGAGAGCATCCTCTGGAGCCAGTAAAACTGGCAATACACGGTCCTAGCTCTCTGCATATTCTGAATCACAAAGGGACAGTCCATGTAAAGATATTCATTTACACAGCAACAGTCAACATAAATTTCTCCATTTAGATATCCCCTTCGCATTGTCAGTCACACTCATGGTCTTATCTCCAGGGAACTTCCAACAGCTTCACATTCACATGGAGTGCAAATTCCATAAACATGAAGCAAACACCTCTAGCCCCTGGAGCAGCCCTTTTCCCAGAAACCTACACAGGAAAACCCATGGCACTCTAAAAGACCACATGGCAGAATGGAACCTTTGCATTCTAAATCCACTTTTATTACTGTTTCCAACCATCACAGGAACCACACAGCATGTGAGTCAGAAAATGCAGACACCAGAGATCAGCTAAGTGGCAAATACCTCTCACTTGTGAGTACAATCGAGATCAAGCATTCAGCTGCTGCCCTCTGCACTGGACTCCCCTCCTACCCCCAACTCACAGAGACTCTGAAATTTGGTGCTAACCTCACCACTCCAGTCATCAAACTGAAAAAGGTGGCAAATCTAAACTATACAGCCTGCTTCTCCTACTTGCCTTCCATAAAACACACTCCCCAGCAACACTGCCAGAAGCTCAATAGAGAACACTGACATTAGCAAAGCTGTTGAGTTCATTGGAGACCTAAACCCAGCAAAGCAGACCCCTCCACAGGCACATTTCTGCTCTCTGCCCTCTAACTAGGCAAAGAAGATGAAGTGAAAACCACAGCGTTAAGCCAATGGAGAAGCTGCCAGGAAATTTCAAACTGCATCAACCATGACAGCCAATGGAAACCATGACATAAAGTTTAGAAGAAGGTCACTGCTTCAAAATCTCCTTCTAAAGAGAGATTTTGTTATGTTCTTTCCTTTGCAAGCATGCATCAACAAAGCTAGAGTACCAGAGACAGAGAAGAAGCGGGTATATGAAAGAGAAGCAAAATAAATTTTAAAGTACTTTGTGCCTGGGTTCAGGCACATGTTTTCAGCTTTTGGTACAATGTGTGGATCTGCAGAACTCTTCACTAATGGGCATAGCAGTGATTTAATGACAGCCCGTGTTCTGCACGGCTGATAATCCACCTGCACCATAAGATCAGTGGAGATGGACAGACTCTACAGCAGCACCCGAAGATCAATTCTCTCTCATTTGGGAGGCTTTATCTTGCATACTCAAATATTGAGACTTTGACTGATGTATTCCTGGGCTGGTTCACATGTGACCCAGGACAGAACTGGGACCAAGCCTTACGCCTTCCATTCACCCAGCTCCAAAACACAGCAACTTCCTGAAGGTTTAAAAAAAATTTTATGCTTACTAAAAATCTCTGAAGATTCAAAAGGAAAGACCATGGCCACCTGAAGAAAAGGGATTACTTCCTTGCAATGGGACTCTGGTCTTCTGTGTCTAACAATGCTACAGTTGAGTATATCACTGCACTGCTTACGGGTTTTCTATTTAATATCTTAACAACACATAAAAATATTACATTACAGTGACTGCTCTCCATTAGGATTGAATCACCCTTATATTTAACAAGGGGAAAAAAAAACCCAACAAAAAGCTCTGGGTTTTCTGCCAAAAGCTGTGTGCTCTGCTTTGACTAAGGTCCTCTAGGAGCTCTGTACAAGCTAATACAACAAATTTAAGGTATCTTGTACAATTTGGATATAGCCTTAGGTTTTTCAGAAGTACAACAGAAACGTGACACCGGCTCAGCCGCAGGTGTTTTCCTTTCTCCTTATGTCATGTTTCATGGCAGCTTTCCACACTTAAAGGCTATCATACATGGAACCCCATCTCTTATAGCAATCCACAATCATTTCTGTGACTCCCTAGACCAAGCCAACATAAGAACCATGTGGACTCACAGAGTCAGAAAGCAGGTTCAAAGATGATCCAAACAACCCGCATGGCTACATTGCTGAAAGAGTTGTCAGTCAAGACCACTTCTAATTCCACTTGATATAAATACATAACCTGCTAACTAGCTGCTAAAGAGTTCTTGCTGAGCTGTTAAAATATTTGCCTATAACTTGTTGTGGAGTCCTTAGTAGGGTCCACAAAGGACCCTACTCACAAAGTGATCACTTGAAGCTTCTGTAAAATATAGAGCAAAAAAATGCCACTTAGCGTTTTCAGAAAAATCAACTCATAACAGAAACCCAGGAAGAGAGATCAGCAGATCTCTCCCTCACATTCACCACATGTGCATCTCCAATATAGAGGATAAAAAATTAAAAGACTCGTGGGTAGGAAATAACAAAGGGCAATTAAAAGTATATAAAACTTTCTCATGGCTTTTCTCTGGTGTTTTCTGCAACACAAATGTCAGAGGATTAATTTGTTTACTGTCCACAGATACAACGATAACCACAATTGCTTCCCAAAGAACATTCAGTACAGCAACACTCCCTCTCTGCCACCAGAGTTTTTCCACAGCATCCTCTGGGGACTGGCACCATTGAGAACACCAGTGCATGGTCCTGAAAACACAAGGTGTCCTGTCTAGCTCAGAGAGCCAGGTCCACTGACGACAGGGGAGGAGAAAACTCATGCAATCTGCTAGAAAGAGACCAAAGAGAGACATCATACATGAGCTAAAGTGCACCTTATGCTACTAAAGGCAAAACTCTTGCTCCTAAATCAGTTAAACTCATGGTACTAGTCCTGACTTAAAAATATTATCACTGAAAGAAGCATGTTAATGAGATTAACCACAGAGATGTTGCCACATACAGAACCACAAGACTATGTCCTTCCACATATGCATAAAAATTCAAACTGAAGCTCATCAGAGACAAGTCACCCAAGCAGTTGCCTATTGCTGCAGATAAAATGCTTATCACATCACAGCCTGGGCCACCAGCATATTCAAGTAAGAAGGCAAGTGATTCCTTTGGGCTACTTCCATTTCTGAGGCACAACTTCGATCTCAGTCATTTGTCTGGGTTGTTCCCATTACACCTCCCTTTTCTAAGTGACTATCAAAGTAGTCAGAATAGCGGGAGGGGGATCTCCTGGGCATCACAGGAGCGTAGGATGTGTAAGATAAATGTATCAAAGAGGAGATTATTCCTGAACACTAAAAATCCACTGGAAATATATATGACAGCCCCAAGGCAGTCTGACACTAGCATCCCTCACCTGGGGCGGTTAGACAAACAGCTCATATTTTACTCAGAGTGAAAAAATCACACACATTATGGTTCTCTGACACTCTTTAATCTTAACACAGCTGCAAGCTTCTTTCAGCAGGGAAACCTTCTGGGTGAATGTGACCTTTGGATAAATCCTTGCATGTTCTCTGTGGTGGTATTTTTTGTTACAGTCAGTCTAATGATTCACTTTGTGAACAGCCCTGGGAGGGATCTTTCTACCAGCAGCCCCACAGACCTGTAAACGCATTCCTCCATCACTATCACACCTGCAAAAGGTACTGCAAAAGGGGAAAACAAAGGGTCAACAACAAAAAAAAAAGGTATTCTTTCACACTTCCATTTGGATTACTGCACAGAAAGACAGCATTCATGTTTACAAGATATATAAGTGAACAATAAAAGTTTTTAACATTGAGACAACTGGCTTCTGGTAAACCCTGTAAGAAGTTGTAACTATTTTCTAGAAGCACTAGGTACCTGAACATAATGCATTTTCCTAGGACAAGTAAGGCATCGTCGAGCTCGCAGAACTTTCCCACTCAAGGCAGATAGTGGACACTATAAGAGAGGAGGACAAAACCAATATAAGCCTTGAAAACTAACCCATGTGTCTCTGCCAGCTTTCAGAAATACCATTAATCTTAAGATAAAGCTGGTTTTCTTGCAGTTGACACTCAATATTACAAAAACTGTTTCTGTTCCTATCGGACATAAGCACAGTAATCCTCTCTTGGTGATTCCACACTCAACTTACAACACAATTCTTTTGGTGAGCCACCAAGAAGTCTGAATTTGGTCTGACTGTGTAATTTGATGGGCTCCAAGCTGCCCAGAAAGGAAGGTGTCAATAACTGCTGAATAAACTACTTCTCTGTATCTAACTGTTGAGTGGGCTATTGGGCTTCTTCATGAAGAGCCCTAAAAGCTGAACTGGGTCCACTCTTGCTACCGACAAAGATGAATCAAAGATGTGGTTCATGTCAATCTGGAAGACTTTCTCACATCTGAATGGAAAGCAGACTTAAGAATTTTATTAGTACCTTAAGCCTGAAAGTGAAGCATGCTGCCAGCCACAAGCCAGCATATGCAAGAGATTAATTTCTGTGTTCGGATCTTTAGCAATGCATATAATTCAGGCAACAGTCAGGAGGAGGCAAAAATACATGTGTCACATATGTAGGAATGACAGTCACGTAACATGTTGGTTTATGAGATCTCTCTGATCTCTGACTTTCCTGGCTCAAACTCTCTTCTTTCAGGCACCTGACGTTTTCAAATGATAAAACTTTTACCACTAAAGCATGAGTAGTGGTGACCTGGAATGAGTTCAGACGCATTTTCATGCTTCCTTCTCAGGAAGGAGCGGTCCGTGTCATAAGAGCCATCAGTTGTTCAGTAATTCAGAGGCAGTCAAGGGCTGGATAGATACAGGGATGACACCATGGACTTCAGCAAGCTCTGCTGTCACATCCTGAGCTGGAAATGTAACAGTAGGACACTGCAAGAAGCTCCTGTTGCTGTTGTTCATATTGTACCAACTCAACACACAATGCTCCCTCCCTTAGACTGCCAATCCAGTATTTTCATGCGTTCCACATAACCCCAAAAACTGTATGTCAAAGGGGCTTCTCCACATATACTGATATATACTACAATACTAAGTTTTCTAAAGCATTGTAATAAATATTACAACAAACTTTAGAGTCTTTCAGAAAGTCAAAGAAACAAGTTCCTATCCTTGGAAAAGGTTACTGTGGATGTCTAAACCATGCAACCTTCTGTTGTTAGTCACCATCCAGATTTGGTAGGTCTTTAGGGAAAAATCAGGCTTACTTTCCCCTCAGTCAGTATCAGTCCTCAAGTCAATAAATCTTAATATTGACCACAACATAGAAATCAGTAAATGTTTAAAATCTTCTTCTGGGTTTTAATTAGAAACACTGAGGAAATTTGTCAACTCCTCACTTCCTAGTCACATGGAAAAGCTTTCAAACATTCTGCATAGACCACTGTCGATCAGGCCCATCCCATTTATGGAAGTAAAACATATTCCACCAACAATTCTCTGAGCATTTATATGGGATCTTTAACCTTGGCATGACTTTGAACCCAGGCTGCATCTGCTGCAAGGACAGTGAAGATAATAAATAGTATCTTTTTATGTCACAACAGTTATTACTTCCAGTGCCACAGTTAAATTACCTCTGTCTATATAAAATTTTAACTTCCATAGATGGAGAATGTTGACAAAAATCCCTGTGGTATTCCATTACTAAAAAGCATTTCTGGCCAAGTACTTTATCTTTGGAGAGAAATATGAACAGCCCTGAGAGACAAAGAGAAATAAAGGAGGAAGGTGAAGAAAATTCTTGGGGCTACAGTGCACAGTTTGCATGCAGCTGATAAAAAGAACCATGCAGCGTGAATTCCTCACCTCAAAAACCAGATGGGAATCCTGGCTAGGGATATGACTGGCTCCCCCATAACACAGGCTATGGAATAGATTATATCAAGTCAGGCAGCGGTGTAGAGGTCTTGGGAGAAAGCACAGACTCATGAGAGAAAACCCTGCTGAAGAAGTTTGCTTCCTCATTGCCTCTCTGCCACCATGTTTTGTGCGATCTCACCAGCCATGCAGAGTACACAGTTCACAGATGCCTGCTAATGGTGTTCTTCACCTGCAGGAGATGTCTGAAACAACTCTACAGAGATCAAACTAACCAGGCAGACAAACTATCTGGAGATCAGCACAGGTGAGTTAAAGGACAGCTGCAAGATAAACCTCTTTTACCCAGGTTAAAATGCCTGGGTACTCTATTTCGATTTTGTGCTCATAGGTACTTTTGAAATCAGATGTTCACTGCTAATGGTTGAAGATTTGGGCCCCTTATAAAGTGACGAATCGTGATGCAAATAGTGGGAACTGTATATTGACAAAACACAGCCTAACTAGCACATAGAATCTGAGATCATGTTAACAACCTCAATGACAGATAAAACAGCCACTCGTTTGTGGGATCTGTTTAAATTCTTCTCTGATTATAGAATCACCTTCAACCTCTTCAAGTGGTTTCTTGGTCACCTTTCTCTATATTGTCAGCAAATCATCTTTACCTTTGGAAACAAGGCCAAGAAGGGTATTCCTTGTGACAAGCAGTCCATAAGTCTTTTTTGAAAACATTTTCTATAACCACAGCAAATCTCGAAATTATTGAAAGTCCTCTTTGGGGACATCAAGGACATCTATGATCTATGTCATCACCTTGCCATACTCCAGGGAGTATGGAAATTTTTTTCATGAACAATGGCCTGAAAAGTTAATACAACAGAGAAAAATCATGTAGACAGACTGATGAGCTGAACAATAAAAGTGAGCTTTCAAACCTCAGCCAAATCCTTGATATCTGAAAACAGAGTGTGGGGTTTTCTTGCATATCAACTCCTCCTGCTCCAAAAGCAAGTGTTTTATAGTCCATGCCTCAATTCATTACTAGGGTTTGACTTATTTTTAGGTTCTTACTTGCCAAAGATACATTGCTGCATGGAATATTAATGAGGTTGTCATCTAACTGGGCCTTAAAGGAGCAGAGAAGATTTAGTACCTTCTTAAAAAAACTAGCAACACTTTTTTTCTGAAAGTTTGAGAATTTGTGCTTTGAGAAGAATAAGACAATTCACTTCTTGTGCATGTGAAACCTCTTAAATCCCATCAGAAGGACTTGAGCTTGAGGCCAGCAACCAGACATTTTCACATTTTAATCTCAACTCCGCTCTTGGCTTCCTGTACAGCAAAGAAGTCTTTCTTCATTTCAACAACTTTAAACCAGGGTACAGTGAAAATTAAATGTTTACACTGCAATTTGAAAATGTAAAGTGCTAAGAAGGAACACTTAGGAAATGAACTTTGTAAACTTTTTCCTTGCTGCCATGGTATCCACCATCCTCAACAGCCTCTTACTTCATGTACTCATAGACTACATAACCTTAAGCACTCATTCTCTGTAAACTACATACCTCACTTGAGAGCTGATGTACAAAAATCAGCTGTCTGAATACCTTAACACTTACGACAGCTGCCTCTGGACTGATCATAAGAGAAATTACTTGTTATTAATTTTCACATACTGGATTTATTTTAGCTTTTATGTTTCAGGAATATTATGTAAACAGAATGTTAGTTGTAGGAGTACCCAGGAATGCAAGAAAACATATGGCTCCAACTCCCTTCAGTATTCCCAGCACATTCCCCAGCAATTTTAATTTCAACTGGCTTAAGTGGGGGAGTCAGGGAGAGACTTAAATGCTCTCATCTTCCACATATCATGATGAAGAGGAACCACAGCACCTGCTCTCACATATGCAGAGCCTTGCATTTGGGTGAAAATGTAACCCTACTGCTCCCGGTAAATGAGGAAGGTACTCTTTATAGCTTATTTTGGACACAGTAGCATTTCAGTTCTACCTCTGCTCCAGGATGGCACTGACACTATTCGTAAGTCTGTGCCTGCTCTGATGAATGCACCAGAGACAGAGTTAATCATGGGAGCAGGGCCACACACATATGTTTCTAATCGTCATCTCAACAGGTTGCAGGGTGGGTGAACCTGACACACATACCCACACACCTAGATCATGCCATGTACCCTTATCCAAGATTAAGTATTGTGATGGTAAATATTGAAGATGGATAAATGCATATTACTGAATAAGCACAAGTATTGTGCCACCCACTCTTGTCTTAACTTCCCAGTGAGTCTGCTCTTTGCTCTGGTGGTGCAATACCCTAGGGTACAAAAATCCTCAGGTGCCAAGACTTGTCACAGCGGGTCATGAGCCTTTGTTGTCACGGCCCAAGCCCTCACCAGCACCTGCCCTGCCACATATGGCTGTGTAAGACCTGTGTGCTCACAGTTAATCAAGAGCTGCATCTGTCTCTCATCACATTGCTGGTGCCTGGTGCTTGATCTGCTCTTGCTCTCAGTGCTCCACTGCCCAGGGTGTGAACATTTTGCAGGTTGAATGGCAGCAGGAGAGGCCCCCAAAATGGTTTGTGCTGCATTTGTTTGGGAGACTATGTAAATCACTAGTAATGTGAAGTACTGATTTCTTTGTGTGCTGTGAAGACTGAAAGAAAAATGAGGCTTGAAAAATTAAAAGCTAATTGCTTTACACACTAGCAGTTGCACACTTGAGAGAGCAAGTGTGGAGTATGAGACCCTTAGAGAGACAGATAGGAAAGAAGCAGATTTGCCTATACCCTGGACTGCTACCTTATACCAGACAGCTACTTAAAAGCTGACATAATGCAGAGGTCCACGGAGATCTCAAAGACTGGGAACACCCCAAATTTTTTGGATGTCCTGTGAGATTTATAAAAAAACCCACAAAACTGAAGGAAAAACCTACAGCTATTAAAAACACCCACAAGAAAGCTTTCAGTTAAATCTAACCCATATAAAGTCTCCAGAATGGATCACTCGCATGCATCAAGTAAGCTCTCCAAATGACAGTGAGAGAAAGCTTCATAAGCTGCTTGGAGCTATCAAAAGCTTCCTAAGGCAAACTTTCTACAAAAAATTTTTTTTGTGCTGGTCACAGCTCACATCTTGCTTTGTCTGGTTATCCTGCCAGAAGCATAAATGAACTCATAAGAATAACAGGAGGATTAGGTTAAGCTTATTTTTAAAACATTTCCCACAAATTCATCTCATTTTCCTGCTTATAAACACCCTTGTTCATCTTTGCTGTGTGTCTAATTAGGCAGGATATACTGCAGGTGGCTTAAAATAGGAGCTGAAATATAGTAGCTTTGCAGTTATGCATGTTAAAGGAAAGGTAATTAAAATTTCATGCTATGAGATGTAAACTGATCATCTCAAGGGCCTGAAAGGGATTTCTCCCCCATGTATGACATGGTACGGTTGGCCAGATACAGTAGGGGTGGGTTTCCTCTTCCTTGCAACACTTACTAGCCTCTGCCCAAGGCAGAATATGACATCTGATGGGTTGGTTTCTTGAATTATTTATTTACGGAAACAGACCTATTGCCATCAGCTAAGTATCTCTGAATTTTATTTAAAATCTATACTGCAATAAAGCTTAAAACATAAAAAGTTAAAATTAAATTAAAACAAACTAGCAAAGAAAGCCCCGCCAAGAACCTGTCTTAGAGATTAATTAAAATGAGATCAAATGGGAGGTCTTGGATTTTTAACTTTGGTGGTTAAAAATCTGTGGTACCTGACAGAGACATAGGGTGATTTCCTCTGATGATGCTGACAAATTTTCCAAACAGCATCTCTCCGAAAATGAGATTTATTTTTGCAGCTAAAAAGAATACTTCAGTGTAGCAAGTACTTTTTGTTTGGCAATGGATCAAATCGCACCAAATGGCAGGTGGCATCTTTTAAAATATTTCCACAAGGGAGGATATCACTCTGCTTTTCTACCAGTTTTTCTCCACATCTGCTCTCCTCTTTTCAAAAATCACGCATTATATTATAATACTGAAATGTCAGTGGTGCTTTCTCGAATAGAAAAGAGCCCTTTCAAAAACTATTTATTACTGTTTGCAATGGGGATGTGATTGTATTTTGCTATGGTAGTCCAAGGGCATGCTCATACTCACTGTGAAATAGTGGCATTTTGATATTGTAGCTTTAATAAGGATATTTACAATGGGGAACCCTACATTAAAAAAGTTATGCCTAGGGCATCTTTAAAAGCCTATCAGACAGGCTTTGAAATATGTGAGGGACAGTAGACCTCGCACTGCAGGCTTTTTCTGCAAACTCCTTACAGCCAAGAAGAAAGAACCACAAGTGAACTCAAGTTAGCAAAACACCGAAAGGATCTCTCAGTTTCTCGTGGCCAGACAAATTAGGTCTTCTGCCTTGGGAAGTCACCCCTTAGTTTTCCCCCAGAAAAAAGAGGCAAGCAAACAGGATCTGAGTGTCCCAATTAGAACGTGGGGGATTTTGTCCAGCCCAGTAAAGAATGCATCTGCTGTCTCTGAACCAGCTGAAGTTTTCTTAAATTGTCCGTGGTACAATAAATGGTGGGAAGGTAAAACAAGGATTATTAACTGGTGCAAGAGATTAGTTTAATAAACCTGCATGGGATAGGAAAAGTCACAAGGATGAAAACCTGTCACCCAAATACACCAAAATTCCCATTGACTTAGATGAATCAGGATTTTACCTCATAACTCCAAGGCACTGTAGAAAAAGAAACAAAACCAGCCTACCAAACTTCTGTTAAAGGTAATCCAGGAACAACAGGTTCTAAGAATGCAGTCCATATTGACAAATAAGAAGGGCATTTAGAGTACCCTGCTTTTCTGTTAGATGTCTCCCCCTCTCCTCCCTATCATCCTTCAGGATTACTTTTGTCTCAGTTA
The DNA here is from genome assembly GCF_001604755.1 of Lepidothrix coronata. Classification (NCBI taxonomy): domain Eukaryota; kingdom Metazoa; phylum Chordata; class Aves; order Passeriformes; family Pipridae; genus Lepidothrix; species Lepidothrix coronata. The sequence continues at coordinate 13,060,203 of NW_016690183.1, forward strand.
AACTGACCTTACATTTTCACATGAAGAGTCTCACATCTGTCAGACGCTGGACAATGAGGAAGACAGCATTTGGTTATGAAACACTGGACTTGAATTTCACTGAACCACGTAATAAACCAGAAAGAAATGAAGTTTTACTATGCAGAAGCAGGTTTTTGTAATAAGTCTCTATATACCTGCATGCGCAATAATAATAAATTGATTTTTTTCCTGGAAAAATGAGAAAAGAAGCCTCACATTGCACCTAGAACCAGTAGGAAATAATTTTTCATTCTCTGTAAAAGGACAGGTGGGGTTGTGATCATGTATTTAGCTAAACACAACAAACACATTCCAGACATGCCATCCTTTGAAGGAAAGGAAACTTCCAGGGTTTTAATCACACAGTAGTATGCTGCTTCATCTGTTTTTTTTATAAGAGATATCTCTGTTAAAAAAAAAATCATTAACTTTCCATATAGGGAAGCACAAACTGGGTCATTGGGGAAGCATGCACTTCTCAGCTGGAAGCAAGCCATGGATGGTCTCAGGTGAACAGTGTCTATCCAACACCACTGTTTTGTCAGATTTTGGAGCCCTCTCCACCCTAATCCCCACTCCACCCCCCCCCCCCGCCAATTCCCAATACCTCAACAGGAAAGGAGACATCTGTGAATCCTCTGGCATTGCTTCAATGTTTTACAGCTGTAATAACCACTGATACAAAGAGAAGAATGTTTTCTAGCCTCAAATTCCTACGGTACTTTTCTGAACAGACAAGTGGATAGGACTTGGTTATGTGAAAAATATCCCACCAGGGGAAGGAGTGGGGAAAGGAGGGGAAAGATGAAGAGGAATCATGATCTGCAGATAACTGAGCTCAGCTTGGCTTTAGCTTTATCTTTTCTGACCACTCAACCCATTTGTCCAAATCCAAACTTCTAAATCTAAACAGTATTTTTCTGGCAGCTTGCATTCCCTCGCTCTTGGCTTTATCAGATGAAAAATACTTCAAGGAGGGGACTTAAAACATTGGTGAGCCATAGACTTATATATATGCAGCATTTCTGCAGTACTCCTTACCATTAGAATATAGGGACGACAGTTTGAAGCTTGCTGCTAGAAATCCCAAAATGCACCAGACACTACAAAGTCCATTTTCTCTCATTTGTTAGCACTGTCAGTCACCAGCACTGTTAAGTCATGGTGCCTCTTACTTGTACGTCAGCAAGTTCATCACAGCCTTACACAAGATGCACAGGTTAACATTTAGTGGTTTGGGGGATAATGTCAATTTATATAGGGGCATAAAGTAAAGGCAGCAGACAGCCTGGAGACATAGGCACAGGGAACTGTTTCCCAAGCACCAGTGTTCTTGGAAGGGTTTGGGACACAATGGCTGACAAGCATAAGGAAAAGAGACAATGGGCATAAACCGATGGACAGAAAGTTCCACCTGAATACAAGGAAGAACTTCTTCACTGTGCAGGTGACTAAGGACTGGAACAGATTGCCCAGAGGGGTTGTGGAGTCTCCCTCACTGTAGATATTCAAGAGCCATCTGGATACAATTCTGTGCCCTGTGCTCTAGGATGACCCTGCATGAGCAGGGAAGTTGGTCCAGATGACCCCATTGTGGTGCCCTTCAACCTTATCTATTTTGTAATTCTGTGATTCATAGAAAACTCATATCCTGGTGCAGATTTGCTTTAAAAAAACCCTATTATTATTTCAAATATTTTTAAATTCCTTTCTAACCAGAAGATCCCTGGGTTGTACAGCTGCTCAGTGACAATTTGCCCAAGAAGCTGCATAAATTGTTTCATCCTGAGCCTCTCTCTGTTGTGGTTACACTACTGCTAGTACCTCAACTCAGGGCCAGCTTCAGGCTGGCAGTCTGACAGGCACAGAAACATCCAAATCTTAGCACAAGGGCAAGTGGAAGCAAAAGCCAACCCCTGCTCTGTGCCAGGTCTGCAAAGGGACCAGTCACAGCTTCAAGCCATCAGTCATTTTCTCAAGCCAACACCACTGGCTTTGTCTTGAAGGGGGACACAGGCCAGCTCTGCCCTAGCGTTGTTTAGGTGCAGGAGCCAGGACAAGAGTCACCCTGAGGAGCAGCAAGAGCTACAGCTGCCCTTCACTTACATGACAGAGGAGCCCTGAAGCAGCTTGGCCTCAGCAGGAACAGCACAGGCAACTGCTCTGCTCAAATGCACAGCCAGGGCCAGAAATCTCATGGGGAGAATTTTGCAATATGCGCCCTTGGCAATAAACTGAGGGTTCCAGAGATGCCAGTTCCACCCACCCCTTAAGCACTTGAATCAGGATTTTCTGAAGTCATTCTTCAGCCTACATTTTTTTTGTACCATCCTGCCGAGTGAATATAGGGGTATAACCACATGAATTTTACAGCTGTAGGTCATCATTGTTAACAGGGAAAAAACCTTCAAACCTTCTGATTCAAAGCCACAAACCCTTGGCCCCAATCTTTTAAATACAGTTTGTAATTAACTTAGCAATGCAATGGCTCGCATGCTCTCTGCAGCCATTTATGGCCTAACTGCCAAACTTAATAACAGAGAACCAACAAACTACACAACATTGCAATTTATACTCTAAATTTAAGCAGTGATATTTTATCTAGTCAAGCGGATTTTTTTTAAAAAAAACTGCAAGACAGCAGCGGCTACCTGCATAAAGTTATTTGGCTAACTGAAATTGGAATTCATTAAGTGATTAACCAAGAGCTATAGATGGAGTAAAGACATCACATCTCAAGCAACATTTAAGATGAGAATTTTAATACAGTAGATTTGCAATTCTTGAATGCATGTGATTAACAGATTCAAACAAATGATGCGGTTACTATGTTAATTAAACCCTGCCATAAAATATTGAATGGGATTAAATTCAAGTGTTTGAGAGAAAAATAGATCTCTTAGGACAATTACAAAAGAGAAAAAGAGTAATCAAGCATTTGGCATGCTATTGTCTGTTAAAATCATAATAATAAAAATAATAGCATCAATTAAAAATATATAATAATAATAGGAAGAGTAATACCAACAAAAAGACTTGTCTTAAAGAGTTAGGCACACAAATTTTCCAATCTGAAACAGAGAAATCTACTGCATGACAAAAGCAAGACACTGAATTTTTTTTCTGAAGTTATGGCAGTAGTGAGAGTTTTGAGTGCTGTCTAACCAGTCATTTATGAACTCAGCTGCTGTGTAGGTGTATTAGAGACAGGTGATATACTGACATCATGTTGATGTCATGTTCCAAATCTGTTGATGTCAGCTTTAAAGAAAACCCAACAACCTACTAGAAAACCGCAGATGCTAATGAGGGCAGGTGTTCTAGGAGTATTAGTCCTGTGTCTTCCTCTACAGTGTCTCCTGCAGCCCAACATGTCCCTGCATAAAGCAGCACTGCAGTGCCCCTCTCACTGTGGTCCCCACACCCATTAGGAGCTGCCTGCTCCTGTGCCTCCCAAGGAGGCTCCTGAGAGGTGTCAGTCATGACCAAGCAAAGTAGGCATGGGGGTACACTGGGGAACCGCTCCACATGGCCTCACAGGGCTGGAGTCACATCCAGGCCCCTGCTCCAGTCCCGCTCAAAGATACACAATGAGATCAGCCATGGAGGAGGGCTCGGTGAGCACATAAAAGTCCTCTTCTGCTTCCTCAAGTCCCCTAAGCTCCCCAGATCCTCATCCAAGAGCTTAAATGGTACCACAGTATTTCCCAATAATGTAACAGTGTTTTCTGGTAATAGCAGCATGAGATATTGAGATAGTATCACCTGTTTTTAGTGCTGCTTATACCCAAGAGCAGCTTCAGGAGTTTGAGTGCAAGCTTAATTGCACGCATAGTTTAATTTTAATTTTATTTTTGCAAGGACCAATCCAGGACACTTAACCATACTGAAATACCAAAACAGACAAGCGGCAATGGTAATGACGCTAACTGCTAATCAGTTCTTCACGAGGGCTTTACCAAAATGTCCTGGAAATTCAAAATTGTTTCCCTGCTTAATGAACTTGCCTCCAAAAAGTTAAACCCTAAGGGTTATTTTTAGAGTATTACTCATGAGTACTGAACAATTAGCAATGCATTAGAGACAAACAAAAAATACCAGCCCAAAACTAAACAAAGCAAACCACAATTAAAATCGCATAACATGTGTCTAGTTACAAAACAAAAAATTAAAAAAGTGGTATAAAATTAGATGCTAAAATTCTTCATTTGCAGTCAGAACTACTTCAAAATCCTTTCTTGTACACTTACATTGTGCTTTCTTCTACCATGTGCTTTGGAGGGAAATGCAAGTCACCAAAGTCACAACACCAAAAAAAAAGGATTAAGGGCAAGGTGCACAACCTAAGGCATCAGACATCTCTCAAGGTCAAGCTCAGGAGTCAACACACAGCTAGGCCTCTACTCTTTAAAACATGAACTATATCCTATTCACTTAACAATCATGACAATCATGCTGCATGTTTTTTGGACGGCTAACAAAAGGAGAAACTACTGCTGTAAAAAGAACAAGACTTAAAATGAATTTAAGACCATCTTCACAGAAATCTCCTCAGTAACACAATGTCAGACAAATGTTTGCAATGCATTGTTCACTGCCTTTTTTGGTCTCTGCAGAAAATACACGCTAATTTGTCATGTTCCTGCTGAGTTTATTTCTATTTCTGAGAATTTTGAATAACAGCAGGTCACTATCCGAGCAGCATAATGAAAACGAAGCAAAGTCAATAATATAGGCAAAAATGACCAAGAAAGGTTAACTCTTCAGAACGCAGTATTTCAAATGGAAAAATTCCATAATACATAATGTTGGAGGTTAAAAACTGAGAAGCTATTCAATTCAATGATGAGATGAATAGAAAATTAAAGAATCTGACCCTACCCTTCTGCCTTCTCACTTTTCTTACTGATAGGAACTTGTTCAGAGTTAGAAAAGTAGAATTTGAAAAATTTTATTTAAACCTAGCCTGAAATTAGAGGACATTGACTAAATATGCTTTTCCAAAAGACCTCAGAAAAAAAGCTGCGCTAATTTAAATTTCTTTTAATGGTAACTCAAATTTTTTGCAAAAGTACATCACCAGTAATGGGTTTTTTGAACAAAAATTACTGAAAAAAGAAAATCTCTGAAATACTTGTATTTATACTTACTTACACACACATACATACTTATATCTGCAAAGATGACAGAAAGCTTTCCAGAACTTTCTTGAATGTGTGTCCCATAATCATTACCTCCTTGCAGAAACTTCCTAGTATGAAAAACAGTGACAGTCACTGACTACATTGCTTGCTACAACTTCATCAGTTTCTAACAAGAAGCAGCATTCTACTACATACCATTATTTAACTGTACATTATAGTTTATCTTTTATTCCTGTGTTGGGAGCTGAGCATTCTAACAGTTAGCAACATCTAAATGGAAACAAATGAACAGCTCCTCCTGACAGAATATGATGGTCATTTCAACATAAAGTTTCCTTAGGGAAAAACATACTTTTCTACAAAAGAACATAATCAAATTAAATACTTGCTTGATTTTATTGCCTTTCCAAGACAAACATTAGACATAATTTTAAAGGAACAGAAAAGCTCTACGGTAATTCTTGTCTGCAAGCATGTAGAAATTTTTTTTCTGGCTGCTGTAGTCAAAATATAAATCATTTTCTGCTGTGGTGTCAGGAAGTGTATTGCACTAAATTAATCATGAGGTACTTTTAAAAAGGGACAAAAAATCCACTGCAAAATTAAACAAATCTCTCTGGGCCTGTTTTCCATTTGCATTGTCATCACTTACCTTTAAAGGACGGTGGAAGTGAGATGGGAATGTTGCTGAAATGCATTCAACAGAACCTGCGTGTGTGTTAGCTTCTCTAGTGCTCTCTGTTGTGCCTCCAGCCATTAGAAAAGATAAAGTATCATAACCTGCACACAATATAATTTTTACTCTTTGCCAGGCTCCTAGCACAGGGATACACTATAGCAAAATAAATGCACAGGCACATAGACTACAAGCCAAGCTGTAGTGCTTCTTCTAGCATTTCCTAGTCCCTGGTGTATTTTGCTGGAGTAGATAAAAGTCTTTCTGTCTCACTATGAAAGAAGAGGAAAGGCAAGTCTTAAGGGAAATCGAGTCATTTTAGAAAGCTTTTCCTAATAAGTCCAATAGTTTAGCAGATGTGTCCATGTGGGGAAAGCTGGGAGCACAGAGATCAGGCAGCTCCATTTGCCATCATACAACTGTGACTCGGCTTGCTTTTATCTTTTATGTCAGGCAATCAAAAGAAAAGTCAATTTTATTTACTAAGTGAGGGGTAAATAAACTCATGCCAATTGAAGAACAGAAAATATGTCTTTGTGGTTTAGACTGGAAGCATTTTAAAGATAAAAAATCTTAAATAATTCACTCAGACAAGGCTTCTAGATCCTCGTCTTTCTTTCCTCCCAGGGCAGGATGGTATGCATGGAACTTTTGTTAACTCTCTCCTTCCAAACTCCCAACCCAAAAACTACACCATTCAAGAGGCAGTAGTTATATTTAATACCTCTGCTTTAATAAAGTAATTTTCAAAATATTTCTGGGAAGACACAGAATCACAGAATATTCTGAGTTAGAAGGAACCCACAAGGATCATCGAGTCCAACTCTTAAAGCAAATAGCCCAAACAGGGATTGAACCCATGAACTTGGTGTTTTTAGCATGAGCTAATCTCAGGGTCACACTTCCCTAGACCACAAGCAATAGTAATTAAAGTCAGCCTCAACTTTACAACTGACTTCAAAATCACAGTTTACAAAAATGTTCTGAAATCTCTTCCCTCTCTTTCCTCAGTCTCCAAAAGTACTTTTTCTCTAGGTGATCACAACTCTGCCTGCATTTCTCACTGTTGGCTGCTTGGGTCTATTAGCTCAGGACCCTCTTCTTCTGACTCCAGCCTCACAAAACCTCCCCATAATATAACTCTAAGCCTGCATATTAATTCTTAGCAAAAGCAGTTCAGTGCATGTGTTCAAATGCTGCTGAAATTGGGCCAACTGTGTGGTTTTTCTCCTCGCACAGTAACTTAGTATCTCCCTCCAAAGCTAGCCACACTTACCGGTAAAATGTGGTATAATCCACTGTTGAATGACAGCTCTGAAACTCCCATGCTTTGAGTTTCTGGCATTCCCGGTGAGCTCGGAGTTTCACCCTGACTGTCCCATGACAGAGCTCAGGTACAGGTTTTCTCTGCGGGCGGCTGCAGAACTCATTGGACTCCACGCGCCAAGATTCAGCAAAGTCGTCCACATCAAACTTAAAATTCCCATCCCCCCCAATCAGGTCATCTCGCTTGTGCCCGTTGTAATTGCCACACAGACCACAGAGTCTGCCTTTCAGATGTGGTGCAGCCATGACTTCCACAAAACTGTCTCCATCCCATGATATTTCCAAGCCTAATAAAAAGATGAGACAAAAACAAGCACGAACATACACACAAAACAAACAAACAAAAAAAAAAAGAGAAGAAGAAATTGAGGATAACAAACTGCACCTTATGTTTTGTGAAACAGTGTTCATGGGAACCTGAACAAAGCCATTGGCTTTGTTCTGATAATGCTGTTAGATTTCTATATATCTTCCAGTAACTGCCTCTGGCAAGTACAGTGTTTCTTAAATCACAGTCAATTACAGTACACTCATGCCTCTGTTTATTTTTGTTCCTCCTTCCTAATGAATGGGGTTATGCTAAAAAATATCAAGTCAAGACAGAACTATTCTCAACACTGAAAGAGGGCTCTTGCAAAATTCTGCAAATTGAATTTGCTGGGGTAAATTGCTAGCTGATTTCACAGGCAGTTTAGAATTTCAGCCACTGTCATCCATTGCACAGGTCATGGGCATACAAAGGTGTCCATGCCCCATGAGACTGATCCACCAGTGACCACCTTATGGGACACATCCTTTTCTTACCTACAAAGCTGACACTGATCTTTTATTTGGGTGAATACAACTGTTCAAATACAAGTACCTTATTTTGTGGGAGTAAAGAGTTAAAAAGATTACAACAAAGATATGCCAGATGGTCAAAATTGTTGTAAGAAGGCATTCTGAATTGGATTCAAACTGTTCATTCAAAAGGCATAAATTATCAACCTTCTGACATTGTCTACACTCAGAAAGGATGGTAAACATCTAACCTTAATCTAGTGGCTGGGATATAAACCCTTTGCTACAATTTGTTTTACAGGAAGGCTTGGCACTTCTGGTACATCAAAATCAAAATTACTTTCTTTGGCTGACATCCCCTTTAATCTGTCTGTACTCACCTAAAAGCTAGATGTCTAGCATAAGTCAGCTGTCTGGGCCCTCTCTTTGACAGAGAGAAAAAGGCAGCTCCAGATCACAACATGAGTGTCTAATGCAGGGGGAATGAATGAACTACCTCCTGAAGGGCTTTCTGTTTCCAGTGATATTTTAGAGGGCCCAAAGATCAGGTGGAGGCTAAACTTCTCATTTTTACCTGGGTGACTGTAAATTAGATGAATTCCATTTTTTGAGGAGTAAATATGCATCTCATAAGGGAAAACAATTTGGGTATCATATGGGATAAAAACAACACCAAGAATCACTGCTGCTTAACTTCTACCCAAAAATGTTTTTTCTTGTAATTATTTCCAATGTCTCATGCATCCTTCTACTTCACATGCCTGCAGTAATCCTGCATCTGAAGACCACAAATCACTTTGCTGATGTTAATTTACTCTCATGAAGTACCTGTGAGCAGTGATTAGTTAAGGATAAACACAGGACTGTACTTTAAACAGGATAATCCAGATTTTACCCTCTTCTCACTGCCTGGCCAAGAATACCAAGAAGCATCAATCTGCAATGCAGGACCAGGGCTTCACTCCAGCTTTCTTCATTTGCTGTGTGGGCTGGCTTAGCGCCACCCTTTCCTCTTGTAAATCAGTGCTTGTCACTATGTGATCCAAATCCTGCGCTATCCTCATGTAAGTAATTAACATACCAGGGACTCAGTTCAAAGCTGGAACCCTTCCTTTAGCAACACATCCCATTGTCTCCTATGGCAACTCCTACCCAGGCTGCAGAGAAACAGGGTGAGGCTCGAGCAGCAATTATGGCCATGTCACCAGGAGTTTTGGGAACAATTTATTCACCAAGGCGGTGAAGACTGTTCTGCATCACCTGTCACTACAGTCTATTACACCATGTTTTCTTACCACTGTAGGTTAGCAATGATAGCACAAATATGTCCTGAACTGACTATGCTTGAGATCAGTTTTAAATTGTCTAATAAACCCCAGCATGGATGAGACCACAGTGTCCTCCTCCAAAGACACTTTACACCCAGCCAACTGAGAAATTGTGCAAGACTACAACTGCTAATGAGGCCAGCACAGTGGCAAGGGGGAAAGCTGCCTTTTAAGATGCTTCATACATTCATTATCATTGCTGGACAAATTCAGACTCCAGCTGTCTTTGCTTCTGACTATGCTGAACAAAACAAAACACAGCTTGACTTGCAGACACAAGATTAATACTGCCGTGCTGGCATTTAGAAAAAACTTGCCATTAACTTATAAACCAGGATTTCTTCAGACTTGAGAATCATATAAACTTTCTCAAAGTTTAAAGCTTCACGATCCAAATTCTCAGACAGTTCTCTTCAGATAATAACTACAGCTTTTAAGGTGGTGTTCAATTTCTTTCCCCAAACAAGCTCCCTCAGAGCCTGCTCACTATAAACAAAGTCAGAAAAGACTGGCTAATGATTCTATCTTAATTTTCCTTTTATGCCTATTTTTTTGCTCAGGACAAGACTTACTGAAAATACATTAATTAGGAAAGGTTAACTTTAAAATTTTCGAGAATATTTGTGCCCCTTTCATGAGAGTTAAGTTAAACTAATTGTTACATGCTGCTTTTGTAGCCCTGCAACAGGCATGTAGGTATGCAGAGAAAAAATAACATAAAACTATGGCTTTTCATCTCAGCATATAAAAATGCACATTTTTAAACCTAGAGATTCTTATTTTGATTACTGGATTTGATTCAAGAGACACACTGTGTAACTACCACAAAAGGATGTACGTTCCTCTAGCTGGGTACAGTTTAATTACACTTTATTCTGCTGTAATTGCTCAGATGGATGGGTAATTTCTACCTTTGATGAACAGCCTAAGGCTGTCCATAACAGAGCTTATTCCCTTTTGGAGTAACAGGGAAGGGTATTTATTCCCACACACATGATAATTTTGTTGGAGCCTGATCTCACTGTGTAGTGCGTGCCTTCTGTTTGTTCACAAGCAGAAAATTCAGTTAGTTTCTGTAAACCAACAAGAGCTGTGACAGACAGGATTATGCTACAGAGCAATGTTTGAAATGTTCTCCTTAGCAGAGTTTCTTGGTGGCTATAACCCCCTTTCCTTTCCCCTGCTCAAAATGGATGAGTTTCCCATTCGCTTGGACAAGGATCAGAATCTAAGAGATGTGAAGCCAAAGGATGCAACATCTGTCCAATCTGGGGATGTGCAGAAAAGGAATATTCTCTGAGTTACTTTTTAGGGTTTTCCAATTTTCCCCTCTCTTTGAAGGATACTTAATCAACATGTTACTTGATTTTTTAACTTGGCACACTATGTACTCTACTGGATTCAAAAAAAGTCCTGCTAGATTTATGTACATCACACACTGAGTTCCCCAAAATAGGAGCTCTCATCAATTGTTCTGCATGATTTTTCATGGTAAAGGCATCATCAAAGACCGGCAGACCATTCTTCTCTAAAGATTTAGTGCCAAAGTGGTACAGAAAACCTCAGCAAAGTAGCTTCATGCAAAAGATCAGCACAGAAACAACAACAATAAAATGCTTGTGCACTAGAGAGATAGATAAGTAATACCAACCCTGTGAACCTCTACTCTCTGGTCTTTGCAGCACACAAATTTTAGATAAGGACTCAGCACCACTCCAAGTACACCCATGACGAAGTACCTGCCAGTGCAGAGTGCAAGGATTGCTGCTTCATGGCATCCAGGGCTACAGCCGGTGAGGAATTTAGCAACAAAACAGGTTTTCAGTGGAAAATGCCAATTCATCAGAACTGAAATGCTTCAGGGAGACATATCGTATTCAATGAACTTCCAACACAGCACAGGCAAGGCTCCAAGCTGGTTTCCTGCCAGCTCGCCTGGTGGGCTGCCTGGAAGCCTGCATGATCAGGGTATGAAACTCCAGGACTGCCCTGCCATGCACATTGCCCTGTAGCCAGGGACCACAAGGCTTCCTGAAGCTTTGGGCTTCCCTGTTTTATCCAGGACTCAGCTCCCAACTCTGCAAAAGGAAAACCAAAAACCGTGGGAATGCTGGCGGAGCTGTAAGCACCAGACCCGGCATTTCCCAGCCCAATTTTACTTTGAATTTTGCTTCCAGTGCAGTGGTTTTGCTTATTTTTCATTACCTCCTCCCTCCCCCTCTTTTTTTACCCTACACTGGGAAAGCATATATTTTTTTTTAAATCCCCGTTTCCTTTTAAAACAGAGAAAATTCTCCAATTTTTTTCCCCCCAGCACTCAGAATTTCCTGTCGAAAAAAATGTTTGTGTTTAAACCAGTTCTACTCAGCACATTCTTCCTCTCTACAACCTCTCTGCTGCTTGTCCTCTCCCAGCAAAATGGAGTCATGCCGTTCTGCTGCTTTCCAGGCCTTATGTGCTGAGGAAAGGAGGACTTGGCCCAAGGTGCTGCATTCAGTGAGAGAAACCTGATCCTTCTCCATTAAGGGGAGGAATTATTTAGGCTATAATTTGTAGTGATTACACACTGTTTGGTATGTTGTCATATGCCATGTTTGCACTTCCTCTGCCAACACATGGACAAGGATGTGTGTAGTCATTTATTAGGCTTGCACCAGAGACAAACGGAATAGCAGCAGGATTAGCTGTCATTCATCTTCAATTGAAAACCCTTCCTTGGCCTGTGGTTGGCTAATGAAATCCACATCGCCAGAATTCATGGTGTTCAGCTGGCTGCAAAGAAAAACCCTCAAGATGCTTTTAATTAGAAGTTGTGAATAATGGTCAACTTGTGTGCATTTTACAGACAGCCACAAAAATCTGCATTGCCACTTTGAGGAATGAGTCCAGAGCTGGGATCCACATTATGCAGACTTACATTTCCAGGGGCTATATGAACAGGTGTCTAAATTCTCAGCTCAACAGTGGGTGCTAGTGTCCCCCTTGAAAAAAAATTATGCTAGATAATGAGTATGACTATGCGTCATGCCTGTGACCATATCACTCCAAGAAAGATTGGTTTCACTGCTTTCACATGGCATTTAATTGAATTAACAGTAAATAGTATTCTCACTGAAACAGTACTTCACTGTGCAAGTGAAATCTCTCAGGACTACAGTAGTACCTAACACATGCTAATGAGAAAATTTTAAACTTCCCCTCAGTATTTATCTATGCAAGGATACTATAGTTTCAGAACAGTCTACCAAAACAAATGTAAGTCCTCTGGTTCAGAATTTTGACAATTAAAGTATTTTCTAGGACTCAAAAGACCTGAGACTCTGGTATCTCCCTTCCCTGTTTCTAGAAATAAGGTACCAGATTCTGTAAAATTTCTAATTTCCTTTTGCTTCTGGTGCTGTAGACTTCTTATTTGGGCACAAAACAAGCCCAACAAGATGGCACAGAGCAGCAAATTAGGTCTTGGTTTTTAAACCAGGGCCTCCATTTTGCTGGGTAGCCCCGGTGAAATGTTTCTGTACTTTGACAACTTAAACTCATTCCAGCCATTAATAACTATGACTTTGTATAACTGCTGACTTAAACTGCAAAATATGTTGTTGCAATTGTGGAAAAAAACCTGAATGTTATGTTTAAGAACTGATCTCTCCATTCTTATCTGTAAGCATTAAACGATGATGCTGTGTATTGAGTTTGCACGGCAAGATTTTGGTAGTGGAGGGGCTACAGGGGTGACTTCTGTGAGAAGATGCCAGAAGCTTCCCCCATGGAAGCCAATGGGGGTCCGACGGAGCCCATTCGAGCCGGCTCCAAGATGGACCGATTTCAGCTGGCTCCAAGATGGGCTTGGCCAAGGTTGAGCCCTTCAGCAACAGTGGCAGCATCTCAGGTAAAATATTTAAGAAGGGGGAGAAAAGTCCTGTACAACTCCTGTCATAAAGAAGAGTGAGAAAGCATAAGAGAAACAATCTTGCAGTCAGGGGAGAAGGAGGGGGATGAGGTTCTCCAGATGTCACAGCTGAGATTCCCGTGCAGCCCATGGCGACGACCATGGTGAAGCAGCTGTGCCCCTGCAGCCTGTGGAGGATCATGGGGGTCCTCCATGGGGGGTAGAGATCCACCTGCAACCCATGGACGACCCCATGCTGGAGCAGGAGGATGCATGAAGGAGGCTGTGACACTGTGTGAAGCCTATCCTGGAGCAGGCTCCTGGAAGAATCTGTGGACCCATGAAGAGGAGCCCTTGATAGAGCAGGTTTGCTGGTAGGACTCGTGACCCTGTGGCAGACCTACACTGGAGCAGTCTGTTCCTGAAGGACTGCACCCTGTGGAAGGGACCCACACTGGAGCAGTTCATGAAGAACTGCAGCCCATGGGAGGGAGTCACTGGAGAAGTCTGCAGGGAACTATCTCCCGTGGGAGGGACCCCACGCTGGAGTAGGGAATGAGCATGAGTCCTTCCTCTGAGGAGGAAGGAGTGGCAGATACAATGTGTGATGAACTGACTGCACCTCCCATTCCCCATCCCCTTGTGCTACTCAGGGCAGGAGGAGGTAGAGAGAATAAGGAGTAAAGTTAAGCTTGTGAAGAAACAGGGGTGGGGGGAGAAGGTGTTTTGAAGATTTGGTTTAATTTCACATTATCCTACCCAGACTTGATTGGCAATAAATTAAACTAATTTCCCCAAACTCAGTCTCTTTGACAAAAGAGAGAGTAATTGCTGAGTGACCTCTTCCAGTCCTTATCTTAACCCACGAGTCTTTCATTGTATTTTCTCTTCCCTGTCCTGGTGAGGAGGGGAGTGACAGAGTGACTTTTGTGAGCACATCTGGTTGATTTCCAGTGAGGATCGACCCACCACACCCTGCATAAGCCATTTTAAGTTACTGGAAGTGAAAATCATGGCACATTGATCCATTCAGGCAGTTAATTGGCAGCCGCAGAATGAAACACAGCTTAGCAAATATCCTGCAGAGTTCAAACTCATAGCTGGGATCTCTGTCTGCTTGTGGGCTGCGGGAATTTTGAAAGCACTCTGAGTTCCTAAGATCTCTAAAGATTTATGACTATATTTATTACCGCTATCGTGCCTTTTTACTGACTACTGTTCGTGTTGAACTTGAGAAATTCTTCAGGGAGAAAGAAGACACACACACACACACATACACAGACACACACATACTTGCCCTACCTGCTTTGGTTGCCACTTTCAGCAAATAACCATCCAAATCGATCTGAAATTGCGGTGTCTCGCAAGGTAGTGAGATTCGGGTCCCATTCCACTTCACTGTGAGGTGCTGCTGGAGGCTGATTGTGCTTCTGCCCAACACAAGGTCCACTGACTTTGTCCAGGAGAAAGAACGGGTCCGACGGGCATCGTTTTTTACCAGCACCTGAAAGGGCGAGGCAGAGGAGGAGCAGTCTTTTGTCAAAACGTACTGACATGTTCCCTGAAAGTTAAATGTCCGTCCATCAAAAGTGTTGTAGTGAGGGTCTCCAAATACAGTGCAAACTCCAGGCTCTGCAGGTGAGTGAGAAACAAAAGCGCCATATCAGGATCAATCAAAGTCTGAAAAAGGCAGTTGATAAGAACTTAGAGGGTGCTGCTCTCACCTAATCTACCTGCTCTACAGGGCAGATTTTGGCTGACACCCACTAGGAATATACACATCTTTTAAAACCAAAAGCTTCACAGCTTTAGTAGAAGTCTTCCCCAAGGAGGGTGGGAACCAAAGGTCCGTTGATTCCTGAGGCAGCATAGGAAGGTTAACCTGTACCTTTGTCCCTTAAACATATAATAATAATCTACCATCAGAACAGGTTAATACAATGCCTGTGAAATTTTACACATTTCAGTGACTGCCTGAAATTAAAAGCCATCAGACCACTTTAGCAGGACCTAGTTCTGTCCATATTTCACATTTGTACACTTATAAATATTGTACATTTTTTAAACTAGGCGTGTTTACTTTTTTCCCCCAAATCATCTGTAGAAACAGTATCTTTATTCAGTTTTACAAGCTATTGCATATGTTGTTTATACAAACTGACTTGTAGTAGTTATTGGTACCACACTACCAGCAAGAAGTCAGTAGTACATGACTAACATGAAGCAATAACTACCTAAGACCATGGTGTCTCTACCAATTATTTGCATTATTACAAACGGATGTAGATTTCTTATGGATGTTTGCAGCCATACACTGGTTGCAGAAGTCACAGCTCATAGGCAGAATGCTTCCACACTCCTGTTAATGATGCTGAGTTACCCTGCAGCTACCCATCAACTGATTGAATTGCCTCACAATCAAAGATAGCAGTAAATTTATTTTCCTTGCAGCCTTCTGGTATAACAATAGGTTCTAACCACATCTCACTGCTCCTGAGAAGGTGTCTCAAGGCAGAGAAATGCACACTGCTACTGCCAGCTGGACACCCATGGGCTAAGGCTGCTTTTGAAAGATGATGCTTGTTTTAGGGGGAGGACAATCTGACCCAGTAATCAGAGAGCTGTGAGCATCAATTAAAAAAAAATTAAAAAATAATAATAAAGGAGGAGAGAGTAACAGGGAATACAATTTATCCATTGGAGGAAAAAAATGCAAATAAAATGACCTGCCTGAAAAAGCACCTTAAAAAAGGCAAATTCAAATCTACAAAAAAAGAAGGAAACACGAATGTTATGGAGAAGGGGAAGGGAATTCCTTCGGTGGAGTGGAATGCAGTTTTAACTACACAATACACCTTTCTCAGCAGGGTTTTTCAGCCTAGGCAGAGTGTTAGGCTAAAGCAACTATAATCTTTCTGGCGTTTTTCTAGCTGTAAAGTGCACCCAAGGAAACCTACATGGAGACTCAGAAAATGGGACTAAAGGGGAAATATAGGGGAAAATGGGACCAGGAGACATTACCTTTTCCTTCTCCAGCTGCAGTGCAGAATCACCTGTACTTATTCCTGACAGACCTATGCAACCTGCTCTTAAAGAGCAGTAGTAGCAGCAACCCCACAGCCACCTCTGGCAACATGTAGCAGTGTCTGTCTGTTCCTCCTGTGAGAAAGGTCTTCCTAAAGCCTAATTTCAGTCAGTCTTCCCTCACCACACGGTGCAGTGTTACCACAGAGCTGGTACCTTTACCCCTAACTAGCCATATGCATGCTTCTTTAGCTACGACAGTAACTAATCTTGGCATCATTATTACCCCTCTTTACTATGTCTGGCAACTAGGGACCACAAGTTTCAGTTTCTCAAGGACATCATGTTGACAGCTCCATTAGAAGTCAAAATGAACCATATTTGACCAGCACCTCTGGAAAACAGGCCTGACAGACTTTAGGCAGAGCCTGAAAATCAAGAAGAGTGCTTTTAAAAATTTGCACTTCTGTGAGTTTCCTTTTGTTCATTGATACCAATAAGGATGTTAGTAACTGCTTTCCAAAGTTCATTAAAAGATTAATTGATTCTCCATAAATTGGTAGGAACCATACAGCTTTTAATCACCAACGACATTTTTACCAATGGGAAAAAAAATCTACAAATTTTATATGGAGACTATCTGACTTTACCTGTTACTAAATCACATTAACACACTTCTGATTTCCTTATGCACTCATCTAAGTATCTGCATGATGAATATTAAAATATATGACATTACCAGATTCTACTTCAGCTTTTCCATCTCTAATTTTTCTTCTAGTGTAATCACAACTTTTATGAAAACAAGGAAACTATCAACAAAAAAAATCAGCCAAACATCAGTAAAGATTCCAGAGGAAAGAACTGTTTTTGTTTGTGTTTCTAAAGGCCAAGACTGTGCACATTATACATGTTATTAACCAACCTATTGGGAGGGGAAGGCTGATTCCCCACCTAAGCAAGTGGCTAAGGGGCAAGACATGAGAGGAATAAACATAATTTAGAGATGTGCAAGTAAAATTGATGGTACCAATGGGATCCAAAGGAAATATTTATTTTTAATTTCTCATGTGTTATGCAGAGTAATGTTGTTTTATGTTATGTTACATCGTGACACGTCATATGTCAACTTGATGCAATGCAGTTAAAAATGTATTTTGGACTGGATAGCTGAATGTCTGATCCAAATTTCGCTGTTTTCTTTAATAACCAAGGAAATGGAGGAGGGAAAATCCACCTAAAAACAGTCTGAATAATTGATTCTCTGATATCACTGTGTAAAACATTCTTGAAAGGTTTGCTAAAATTGTGGGTTTTAAAAAATAAATCCACACTCTGAAGGAGTGTGTGCGATAACTCAGGCACTGCCAGTAAGAAAAACTGGCTGGCCTAGAAATAAACCTTAAACACCGGGTGTAACAAGACTGCAAAAGACAGTCAACATGAAAAGAGTTCCTGCCATATTTAGCATCTGGGTTGTTGTTTATTTCCTTTTGGGAGAGTTTCAATCACATCATATTTTATAGTTTGCTTCTTTTTTTTTTTCTTTTTTCTTTTTCTTTTTCTTTTTTTTCTTTTTCTTTTTCTTTTTCCTATTTCTTTTCCTCTTTTACCTTTTTGAAACAAACCAGTCTTTCTGCTTGGCAGTTTTTGAAATCTATTGAAAGCACCCATTCTCTTGTTGGACTGTGTGTGACTTGCTCCTCTGTTGGGACATAACAGACGGAGGAGTGTTGCTGCATCACCAATGTTCCCCAGCACTAGAGTATGAAATTTCCCAGCTTATGCTAACAAGACATAACACATGGGTGAAGATCTTTCCCTTTCCTTTGTACAGTAAATTGTTCCCAGCTTATTGATGATACTCCTTGTCCCTACCAGCTGTCTGGGGTAGAGTTAGAAAAGGGCAATTATATATAATACTTCCCCCTAAGGCCTCCCTAGACTCCAATTACTTTTAGTTTAGGGACTTTCTGAGCTAGATGTGATTTCCTCTAATTTAGTAACCTTTGATAGGCTTTTTTTCTGTGAATTTGTCCAGTCTTTCCTTGAACCCAAAAATGTTTTAGCATCCACAACACCCTTGGGCAAAGTAAACAAAGAAACATTGCCTCTTGTTTGTTTTGAACCTGGCAGTCATGATCTTTGATGTCTTCTTTTGCTGCACATGCACATGAATGCAAATATACTTCTCTATCCTAGAAAAGCACAGATTTTTCAATGGAGGGACCCAGAGCTATGTTCAGGAGGCTGTGATTTTCAAAACACCTCAGGCTCTCAACTCTGATTAACCATTATTAGGAGCTGGATGCAAACCCCTTTAGACCTCTTTTGGAAATCTTGCATGTCACTCCCTAATTGGTAATGAAAACTTCCGGCATTCATAGAAGCTTTTGGGAGCTTGGCAGTTTTCACATTTGTTCTTTAAGCAACTAAATACAAACTTCACTCTTTTACATTTGACAATATTAAACTATATGTGTGATGAATGCATTTTTTTCAGCTTCCACCTAAGGCTCTACAGCTTACTTGCAAACTAATAATAGCATTTAGGTGCTAAAGTGAATACTATAGAACTCTTGGCATGCTTTCCTTGCATTTACAAATCATGCCCCCAATTCAAATGAAATAGTTTCTTTCAGTAGAAAAGGTAATGGGGAAGGTAACTGTGGGGCAAGGAGCACCGTTTTTGAAAACACATTTAGCTGTACAAAAAATGAAGCTAAAAAAGCAACAGCATGGAAAAGAACATATTAGCATTTCCCACGTTTTAACATACTCTGAGAAAGAAAAAAAAAGCAATCGCAACCTGTTTTGGCCAATACGGAGGGGTAGAAGTTTGAAAGACCACTCATTTCTAGTAAGTAGTGTGCTGAGTAAAGGCAAGAACCCCTTATTGAAATAAGTGGTTGCCAAAATGTACCTTTCTTCCTTCTACCCAATGCCCCCATTCCCCCAGACAGTATTTAGCCTTTTTAGAAAGGCAAAATATATATACTGCTTGGTGGAGGCCAGACAGACAGTCAGCACACACATCCTGACCAGCCGGAGAGCATGAGCATATTGGCTGAGCAATTAGCACACTTGTAGCTCCAGACCAGCCACAGGATATATTGTCTCTAGCTGGGTTTATTATTTGTTGGGATATAAAGGAAATGGGACACAAATCCATAGGAAACCAGGCTCTGTTAGCTCTGGTGCTCATGGAATAGCTTGTTTTGTTTTTTCAGGAGATCAGAGCAGTCAATTGAAGTCCAAGATGTCCAGATGTCTGGTCACACTCTTCTGGGCTTGTAGGTAGTTAGGAGTGGCCAAGAAAAATATACTTTAAATTATGACTGAAATTGGTTTGGACACTTTCTAAGCAAGGAGAGGGAGGAAAAAATACAAGTTTACCAGTTAAGGGTGTTCTGATTGCACATCTATAATTCAAAAATATCTCAGCTTTTTAAAAATAAAATGAAACTTTGAATGCTATTAGCCCATATGCTGAATTAAGCACTAAATCAAACAGAACACATTATTAACTTCTGAAAACTAGCTACAGAACATGCATAATAGAATTTCATTAGGTTTTCTGTAAAAAATGCATAGCCATAGAGTACTTTCCTCGTAACTACTGCATAGTGCAGCTTGATATAATACACGTTACAAGGTGTGGTGTCAAAAACTCCACAGGAGTCTTTATGGTCTATTTCATAAATAAAATAGCTATTCCAATTTGTCCAAATACATATTTATACAGTAGACCATCACAGCTGAAATGGGAGGTAAATAATGAACAGTATTCCAGTATGAATACACAATTGCAGTCTTTTTGTTGATGTATTTCTCCATGGCAAGGAAATAACACAGGTAATGGGGGCCTATGTAGTCCTTTCATCCCACTACTTGCTCTCACAGGTACCTCCAATGCATAACCCCATTTTTATTTTTTTTTGTTTGCTTTGAAGAATCAGCACTTTTTTTCAGTAATTCTATAAAAACATATAAAAAGGATGCAGGACCAACTGAAAGTACTAACCTTTCACTCCTAAGGCTGGGTCCAAATGCCCTTGAGTTTGCTTTAGCTTCATTGATCATTTTGTCAATTAAAAAACCTGCAGAATGATTTGTAATGAACGAAATTTTCTGCCCCAAAAGAGTCCTTTACTGCAAAATCAATCATGTGTACTGCTAGACCTAGACGACTATAGTTCACTTGGAAAAAACTTCATCTACAAAATCTCATAATGACTTGGGTAAGACTGTGTTAGGATTATTATTGATCATGATTAAAATACATCTACATGGTTTAAGTAGGAGGTTTTCATACTGTGTGCTATAATTTCAGTAAGGTCTATCAATTCTTCTTTGTCAAGAACAAAGACTTAACCTTCACTGCAAATTCCTGTCTTTATCTGAAGTTGAGAGCTGTCTGTTAATATTATTTGAACTCAGGTTTCATGTTTTCTTATTTTTAATATGAAAATGACCTTGGTCTAACATAGGATTACTAATTTATGGAATTGACGTCAGTAGTGATTTTTCTAAATCAAACCCAAAAGAGTACATTTCATTACATTTTTTACAGCAGCATAAACTAAACTGTTGAATTTTCCACTGGTATGACCACTGTGTTTAATTAGTGATAACTGTACACCAGCCATGGAGCTTAAACAGCAACATGCCAAAACTAACTATAGTTAACTTCAGCAACAGTGGACAAAAGAGACTCTCCAGCCCTTAAGGAGATGAGGTGCAAAAAACTACTTTCAAAGTAATCCTTTGATTGTTTGGGGTTTTTTTTTCAGTTTAAAGTGTATCGTGACTGGTTTTGACCCACTTCATAGAAACTGGCTGCTTTTAAACAACACTCAAAGCTCTCCTGTGTACAGCATGTTCTTGTACCTCCCTATGTTGTTTTTACTTTGGAAAATTAATATCTGCTGGACTGCCAGAAATGTTCAGTGTGTTAGTATGTGGAAAGAGGATCAACATGAGTGAGGGAAAGGGCTGTGCACATACACCTTATCTCATCAGAAACTGGCTGAATTAGCAAAGTTCCTAATTACTACCTGAGATTGTGATCATCACTGAAATCCTTATGCCTTTTGCTGGTCTTATGTTGTGATGAGATTTACAGCACTTCTGGTGCAAAGGTGGAATTAGTTCCTTGCATTGTTAAAATGCTAATGTTAAAACAGATAGTGGTAGCCACCACTACTGTATGACAGTGGGTATTTAAGCTCTTTGATTACATTACCCCATGAAAGCTGGAAATGCCCTTTTAATCATAAAAGCTTAGAATCAGCTCTCCCCCAAATACTAAATGGGTCCAGAGTGAGACAAGTCTCAGGACCCCTCTGTTTCATGTGCAGTGGTGGTACAGCCAGTGCAATGCAGACAAGACCCATAAGTCCCTTGTTCCCTTCCCATAAGGGAACAAGGCTGTTTATCCTGAAGGCTTTGGAGAGACCTAAGAGCAGTCTGCCAGAAGGAGGTCACTGGGAAGATGGAGTCAGGCTCTCTACAGATCTGCATGGCTGGAGGACAAGCAACAATGGTCTGCCCTTAATTTCACATTGTGTAATCATGACTATTGCCCCTTATATCATCAAGAAGTTTTGAATTTTCAGGTATCTTTGTTCATAGATGAGTTATTTTTACTTTGAAGAAGTCTGGGTTCTGCCTCCTTCTCCCATGAAACAATTATCACAAGTCATCACTCTGGCAGCATTTCTGAAGGAATCACTATACTGTCTTCTTTTTAACCTCTTACAGTAGAGGGTCTCCTGTGCTTTGAGGGAGTGGCTGGCCCCATTATTTTCCTCCACTCTCATATTACAAAAGAACACATGAGAATGGTTAAGTGAGACTAAAATAAGAAAAGAGATGAGATACAGATCGATAAATCCATGACACTAATGATATGTCATATCTGAGCAAAAGGTCTGTGCAAATTTCTTCTCTCACGAAACTGAGCTAACACGAAATCAACTACTGGTCAGTTGAGTCTTCTTCCATTTCTTCCTCTGCTCAGCATTATTTCAAGTGTTTGTGAGGTTGTCACTTGTATTTAATTTCATTTTGATAATGAAGACTTGCAAACTAGATTTATTTTATCTCAAGTTCCACATTTCAAAATAATTGAGACGCAGAGTAGAAAAACAGATATTTAGCATATGGAATTTGTGCAATCCAAGAAGCACCCAGAATTGAGTTGATGATTTTAGACAAAGGAATAGGAACACTCTCCTTAAAAACCAGCTCCTTCTCTCAGAAGCCTTCCTATAGATTATAAAACCCTATTTTAGTAGTCTGTCCCTATTTAGTAAAATACTTAAACGTGTACTGAAGGAAATATGTATCCCATTAACTTCAGTGAAGATAGGTCTCCCTGTTGACCTAAATAGACTAGTTTAAAGATAAGTATTTGTGCAAGTGCTTTGCTGACTAGGAGAGAACACAAGTGATATCACAATTTAATGATCATTCCTGAAGTGAAAAGGGATAAAAAAGCAACAGTTGAACTAAACATCACAAAGAAAGAAGGACAGTTGTCTATTCTACTTTCCACTGCTGTCCCAGACTGTGGGATTTCTGCACAGAATTTTTTAACTCTCACAAATCATCTGCAAAGGTGTGGGATTATATATACACATAGCTGGACTGTTAGTTACAGGTATAAAAGGTACCCAAGTCCTAACGGTCAAAACTCTATCAATTTTCTTGTTTTATTGCTTACAAATTCCACAGACCAACGATATCCTTCAAAATGCAGCACCTCAGATTTGAAAAAAATAGTGGCATTTTGAAAAAAATAAAATAAAATACCCAAGCATTTTATTTTAAATTTACAGATTTATAGAAGGCAAAATCCATGGCCAGCAATAATCACCTGCCCCTTAACCGCCTCTAAAAAGAAGGTAGAAAGGAAACATACTTCCACTACATTTCTTTTCTCAGAAAGAATAAAAAAGAATTTAAAGAATGTGAAGAAATAACTTACTTTCAGTGCAAATAGGACAGCATCCTTTTCTGTTCAGGATTTTACCCTAATAGGGAGAAAGACAGGCTGATTTAATGAAAGAGTTTTTGGAGCAATAACTGTGTCATGTTGTAAGGCTGGATAAGCCTTTTAAAATAGTTCAAGTTGTGTTTGAACTCAGTGCCCTGGTTACAGCTTCAAATATCAGGTGCTAAAAACAGACAGAACTATTCAAAGAGCTTCCTGGTAGTCTTATAAGAAATGAAATACTAAAAGGGTTCTCCGTTACCACTTTTCTCTTTAGAGAGAGTGTGAGAGAATTGACTAGTCATCGGGTTAACAAGATTGCTACCTTTTCCCCCACTTCCCCAAAATATATACATTTCCCATGCATTCCCTTTTAGTCACCACACAGAGGCAATCTGCTCCACCCCAGGCCCCTCCCAAATCATTCATTATTTATATAAAAAAGAAAGGGGAGGAGGGAGGAAGGAAAGAAGAAAGAAAGCGAACTGATAGAGGTCTAGTTTGGCTAAATCTTATGGTACCTCCACCAAATCAC
The DNA here is from genome assembly GCF_001604755.1 of Lepidothrix coronata. Lineage (NCBI taxonomy): Eukaryota > Metazoa > Chordata > Aves > Passeriformes > Pipridae > Lepidothrix > Lepidothrix coronata. Next base: position 13,083,923 of record NW_016690183.1, read on the forward strand.
ATAGACCTATGTCCCCGGTGAAGTAAATGGGTAGGCATCCAAGGATGTGCAACATTGAAAAGCAAACAATTTGGTCTCATCATAGCAATATGGATAAAGGGTTTGAGTATTTATCTACCACTCTGCCCAGGTCAGTTCTACTTACAGTTGTGTCTTATACAAGGATGACTAGAAGCAGGAGGCATGCCTCTGTATATCTAAATTCATGCTCCTTTTCAGTCTTCATCAATTTAAAAGATGTTCTACCTGACTTTTTATTTAAATTCCCTAAAGTTAACTGTCAAGCTAGTGGATACACCTTGAAAATTTCAGCCTAAACAACGTGTTTTTCCAAGCAAAAACTGTTGTTGGTTTTAACAGAAGTTATGGTGACATTTGAGCTTACCCGTGTTCCCATACAGGGAAGGAAAGGCATATGAAGCTTTGCTGCACCCCAGCACTGACCCTTTGCTCCAACAGCAGTTGAACACAGAGGAAGTCCCCTCTGTATTATTACTGTTCCTCTTCCCAACCAAGCAGGTGAGCAAGGTGAGGCCAGCAAGAGCAAGCAAATGGAGCTGTGCTACCCTGCCCACTCAACAGCACAGAAAACTTGTGAAAACAAAAAAATAGGTAGCAGGTCTATGCAGAGAGCAGGGAAGTGGGCATAAGCAGCAACCCATATTGCTGTCTGCCTTGCCTTCTGCCTACAGTGCTGCCAAGCTTTGACAATGTGCATGGGGAGAAATGAACTCCAAGTATCTGTTGGCAGACTGGAGTGGAGTACACTCCATCCTGCCCTTGCTTGATGTACACAGAATGAGTGCTTGGTGATGAATGCACTTGGGCACATCGTCCACAAGGCGCAGAAGAAGCTCAGTATAAGCTTGTCTTTGAATGTGCAACTGCATGTGAACAGACTTGAGGCACATCTGGACTTGAGAGAAGGGCTGGATCAGAGTTTCACTGGCAGTGTGGGCAGTGCTTAAGATGTCTTTGAGACCGCCAGGCCCAGAGCAAAAAGAATAGCCGAGGACCAGGCGGCACCAGGGAGGCCTACCCAGCACCTGCTAGAACAAAACCACTTAAAGGAGGAAACGTTAAAACCACACAGAAATAGGGAGCTTGGCAACACATATTTGTATGAATGGAATACATGCAGCTGAATGCCACACACTGCACTGCACAGTCTTACCTCGCTGTTTCAATAAAAGAGTTGAAATCATCAGCCGAGCTGGAAGTGGCAAGAATTCAAGTGAAATCGGATTCTCCAAGGCAGCCTGCTGAGGCTGGTTACTTGAGCCACCATGTTGGCCCGAGATCCTGTTTTTGTCTTGTAGAATAAGGAAACCCATTATTGCTAACATGTGCTGCAAGAGTTCGTTAGCATTGAGGGTTCCCTTAGGAGTGGGCTAAGTGATGTGATCCCATTTTTCCCTATGAATATTTATAAGCAGACCACATTTGAGTCTATTTATTTTCTGGGATTTTTCTTCTTTTTTTTATGAGGTTTTCAATTTTAATGTCTGAGGTTTTTATTTTATATTTTTTTTAAGGCAAAACTAATTGCTGGGGGGAGGTGGTTGTTTAGTTGTGCAATAGCAACAGCTGTTGTTTTTTTGTGCCTCATTTGGCGCTAGAGTAAAAACAGCAACTTCTTGTTTGTAATACTAACAGATGTGTATAACATTAAATGCAGTCTGTGCTAGAGATGGGAGAGTGTGTTCTGAATAAATTTTCAGCTCACTTGAAGTTCACGGGTTCAAAATTTACCCACAGAATCAAACTCTGCAAATGTCTTCACATTCTGTGAATTTAATTCTATTAACTTTTGCCTTGGAGCTCAGAAAAGGCTGCATGCTGTAAAATTCAACAGGCTTTCCTCTAGCAGTACAAAAAGAGATGTTCATGACCACTGATCATTACCATAGACTTAAGATGTTAGTGAGGAATGCAAAGGCACAAGGAGAGGGGGCAGGAGAAAAATTAAAAGGATGGGTAATCAGAAAGGAGATGGCACAAAGCAAGAAAGAGGCTCGAGCAGAGCTAGGGCAAGTAAATAGCAAATTAGGTATGAAGAGGTCTAAAGGATCTCTGAAACTCAGTCTTGCCAAGTGTTGAGATTACTCCCTTTCTTTAAAGTATTTAAGCATGTGTTTAAGTTTAAGCACACATGGAGGGCCCATAACTAACTTCAGCAGAACTGGACACATGCTTAATAGATTTGCTGGATGGAGGCCAGCAAGTACCGCACCTTGCACGCTGACACTCCAGGTAACTTGAGAGAGGGAATATCTATTTGGAGTCAGTGGTCAGAAGGTAAGAAACAATAACCACAAGCCACAAGGCTCACTAGAAGTCCAAGGAGAACCAATTTTACTATAGATGTGACAGGAAGGACTGACTTTGTGAGATGTATTGTCTCTGCTACAGATGAAAAGTAGCTAAGAAAGACACTTTCTGTAATTACTGATATAGGATTAAATGCTCCAAAAAGAAAAGAACAAAAGAAACAGAAAAATGTGCCTAGTCCTATGAAGAAAATTAAAGAAAAGGCAGAAATGTCTTCTATGTCAGCCTGCAACCGATAGACTGAATAATACAAATGGTTGCACAGTATTGGAAATTTCTGCAGAATTGCCACTTTGAAACCCATCCTTTCAAGAAATAATTGGCCAAAATTTACGCTGAAAGATAAAATAAAATTCTATCACCAAAATATCCCACAATATCATGCAAAGAGTATTAAGAATGCATGGTAAAGCATTTAAGTCATAGAATAATATTCTAAGTTCTTTGTGAATCTTCAGTCCTTTCCCGATGAGTTGTCTATACCATAATACAGTTTTAATGAGATAAATTTATGTGGCCTGACACCTGAGGGACACTAAACCACATTTTATTCCACAGCAGTCTTCAATAGTCAGTGGAGACTGCTTACTGTCAGAAACATTGTGAAGAGAGAAAACAAATGGAGAGCACACCACTACAGTTTGCAGAGGTAGCAGCATAACTATGCATGATATCCATACTTCCAGTATTAGAATCACTAATATATCTGTATTTTGATTAATGTGGTGTACTTAATTGATGTTTATAGATTTGTGACAGAAAAATCTCATTAAAGACAGTGAAGCAGAGATGAAAAGTAGAAGATTTAAATCCATTAGCATACACTATTTGCTTTAAAATTACTTGGTACCCACTTGGAATAGAAAAATAAATCTTACTCTAGAGTTTACATTCTTTCTCCTACTTGTCCTTCCAATTTAGCTTGAAAGAGCAGAAATGCAATGTGTTCCTGTGGAGGAGAGTAGTTTTGCTTGCAGCTTGCATTTAAAGGCAGGGAGCAAGGTGACTGGTCAGATACCAGAGCAAATGGTGCTGCAGGGTAACAAAGCCGGTCTTTTCAGCCCTAAGGAACCAGATCTTGTCTGAGGACTGACCTCAGAGCTCTAGGGCAGTTTATGACTTCACGTTAACCTTGAAACAGATTGTGTAGCAACACTAAACAAGTTTGTCAGTCAGTCACTTATGCTGCTGCAGGACTGTGGATGGTGAATTTTTACCCACCGTTACTTTCATTTTAGAAGCCACTTCAACTGATCATCTCAATGCTCAAATTTATGTATGGATACTGCTGAAGTGATCTACTTCACCCAAGATCTATATTGTCATATTAGCTACTTGATCTCAGAACCGTCCTAAACATCTGTAATGCATCAGCACAAGGTAAAAATAAATGAGATGCAGTGCGTGCCAGGTTCTCAGTCAACAAAAAATTCGAAGAGACCTGAAGAGTCCAAACTTACACCACGAATGGCCTGAAGGTAGCAAACCTGATTGCCATGAGCCACATCACGTTCCCAGAAGAGCAGCTTCGTTTGTTCACACTTCCTAATGTGTATGCAGCATCTCATGTGAGGCCCACTAACAGGAGAACTGCCCTCTGCAGTGAGTGCCAGAGGACACAAGCATGGTTCTTTAAGCCCATTGTCACAGCAGAACAAGGAGTGCCAAGGTACAGGCTCTCTATTCTACCACCGCTTCTGGCTGTCAAAAGTTTACACGTATAAAATTTTACAAACTAGAGTTTGTCATTTAAAAATTTTATATCTAGGTGTCTGTGACTCACATTTTCCCCACTGGCTTCCAGAATGGAAAAGGAAACACTGAGAAGGTGTAATCTAATGACTTGGCTTTCTCTTCTGCAGTTCAGTTCAAAGATCTGCCCCTACATGAGGTGCTGTTTAGAGCTCCCTCTTGTGAATGCTTGAGCCATTAAAAAAAATAATTTGTCAGTGTCAGAAATCCAAGAAACAAAGGCTGACTTTAGCTCAAGGTTTTAAGTACAGCTAATTTTTGAAGCAATTAAGTAAAGTTACAGTTACACCCGTCTTTGGGTTCACTTCAGACTTTCAAATAAAAAAATACTCAGGCCACAACCTTAGACAAAGCAGAATGGCTTGGTTGAAATAATTTGCTTTGCTTTGTCTAATTTACATTTTCAACCAAGTGTTAAGCCTCACATGCACTGAGAAATGCAAGTACAACAACCTACTGTGGCTTGCCTTAAGAATATGCATGCTCTTGAAATATTAACATAGTCATCTCATCGCTTTATAAAACTACTAAATGAGTGAAAGGCATGTTCCAGTGCAGATACCTGGGACAGAGAAAGTTAAAGGCAGAAGGAGAAATGGAGATTCTTCAGGGCAAGGACAGAGGTGGAATGACCATATTCAGGGTAACAGTAGCACACCTGGAGAATGCCAATCTAAATTAATATGCCACAGTATCCCTTCTTTTCAGACTGCATGCCCCACTGCCATGTACACACTTCCAAGAAACACTGGAAAAGATAACGGTGGACAAAAAAAAGAGAAGAAAACTCAGTTCTTTTAAAAAACTTACATGAGGACAGCTGCTGACTGGAATGCACTGTTTCTTGCGACACTCTGTCTTGCCTTTCACACAAGCACAGATGGTGCAGTTTACAGAGGACCACATCTCTCCATCCTGCAAGAGAGAACATGATATAGTATCAGCTGCAGTGGCAACAGGAAGCTATTTCAGCAATATATCATTGCACAAGAAAGGATGACTTTCCCTGTTGGCACTGTCTCATTGTTTAGTCTAAATTATTTTGAGGTGTCTGTCCATGGCCAGTTGGATTCAAGACAAAGATCAAATTCAGCAAGGTTTTCTTCCCTTTGGCCCTCTTGGTCAGAAATTAATTTTTTCAGGGCTAACCAAATCACATTTTCATTTTTCATCAGTGTCCTGTTTATTTGCTTTGTTTTCTCTCTAATAAGCATCTGAGATGTGATCACACCTACCACAAATTTTCATTTAGGCTGACATAATTAGAAAAACCTGTTTGAGTGAAGTCTATAGGCTGCAAGTTAAAGTATTTGATTAAGATATACAGTGAATTTATTCCCAGATGCAGCATCATTTTGACTCAGGGCAGGAATGGTTGAATAATGAATTCTAATTTAGATTACTACAGCACTTTCACAGATATTTGATCTGCTACAGTGCTGAAATTCTCAAATGCAGAGCAGGTAAGACAGTCTATGTATGGTATTAAGTGCAGAGCATAATATGCCTCATGGTCTTGTCCCCACTTGGGATGAATTGCTTGTGGAACTGCGCTGGCTCCTTTTTTACATGGTGCTGCACTTGCCAAGTGTGGTTTCTAAAACATTCTGTTTCACCCGCTTACAGCCCTGTGCTAGTCCACTTAGAGCCAAACTGTGCATGTTTTCTGTTTACAGGGCTGCTGGGAAGGAAGGGTGAGGATAGACTGGACAGGAACAGGCAGCTCAACCAGACAGATGTGAATAATTACGTGCCCACCTCAACATGATGTTCTGACCAGAAAGAAAAAACAGACCATATCTGAAATGCAAAGGAGCCTAACTTATTCAGCACAGCACGCTTGGCCAGAGGCTGTCTCTCTCCTATTTTTTGTTTCTAGGGCATGTTACTATTGCCTAGTGTTTCTGATGTTCTTGGGTCTCTGATGACCACTCACCAGGCAACTACTAAGGTACCAGAATACATCACAGCTGACTGCATGCAGCTATCCTGAATTTTTGTTTCATAGCCGAAACAAATTCACAGCTGAATTTTTGTTTTGCACAGGAGTGCAAAAACACATTTGCTGTGCCCATTCTACCTGTGTTAGAGAACTGACTTCAACAGAGCGACGCTCAATTTACATTTTTGCACACGAGGTCAGAAATGGATGTACTCTCTCGTTATTTTTTCACACTTCATATAACACTAGTAATATAATAAAATCTTCACAAGAAGCAGAATATTTTAGTTGGGTGCCTAAGAAGTAGGCATTTGTTCCTGAAGCACAACGGCGCCAGTGTGAAAGTGCCAATCAGATGGAGTATAGTCTCAGCGTACAGTAGGTTCACATGTAATTTCCAGAATAAACACTTCAGCTATGTACACAAAAGATGGAATAAATGGGAAGCAATTCTGGCTGAGCAAACCAAGTATTCACAAAGGACTTAACATTTGATCTGATTCAAGGGTCTCTTAATTCACAGATGGCCCATGAGGTGACAGAATCTTTTTCCAACACAGTGTGAAAAAAACGTTGCACCACTTGGAAAAACAAACAGGGTCTCAGTAATAGCAGAAGTGTTCTGCAGGGAATCCCTTGTGATTTGAAAACATTGGGTGAGAGTGCAGTAGGTAACAGTTACTACATGGCTACCCCACCATAAAATATTGGGGGTGCTGTCCTTAGCAGAGATGTGAAACGTAGTAAATTGAGTAACTTTCAGCCAAGATGAACTTCACAAAGCTCCTGTTGGCTCAGCTATGGAAAAGACTTTTGTTCAGCAGATAAAGCCTACAGGCCACTCAGAATATCTCCTCCATGAATATCAGTGTTTGTTTGGGAAAGCAGAGCACTAATATCTCTTACTAAAAATGCATCATTTGTCATGAAACAGCAGCTTGAACCTCTGCATATGGAAGGGGAGGCAACATGTAACATTCAAGGAGGAACTATAATCTTTAACTGCTGTGTATCAGCAGAATTTATACAAACTCAGGAAAAAAAAAAGCAGATGGCAAATTTTGCAAAGCTTTGCCTCCATCATCAACCAGAATGGTGAGGATTCCGCTACAAAACAAGCCACTATTCTAATCTATAGTAAAATCATGCTGTTTTGGCTGTTATAATGGTATCTGCTCTTGAACCACACCTGAAACTTTACCTGGAAGATCTTATTGCCAAACTTGCACACTTTCACTTCCTCAGGAGAGACATATGAGACACACTCCTTGCAGCAGTGGTCTTTGTTTCTATTGCATTCACCAGGAAGTAAGCACCTCTTCTTACATATCACTGTTGAATCCTAGGTAAAAGGATGAAAGGAAATCATAAAATCATCACCAAGGTGTTTGTGCTCCTGTGTGTCCTTACAACAGTATTCCTGCTCGTTCATTCATTGCATCCACCCAAGCTACAGCCCAACTGCTTTGACAGGTCAGCTCAGAGAAAATAAAAATTATTTATGGATTAAGGGAATCTTTCATGGTCTATGAAGCTAAAGCCCAGCTTGTACTTTTATTTGCCTGCAAAATCTTACTGATTTGGTGACACTTTCATTTTTTTGCCTAGGTGCAGAAGTGGAAGTGGTCACAGTCATGTTAGAGAACCAAATAAATATCACTGCCCTTCAGCAGAGATGTGGTAATTCATCATTTAAAAACTCCTCTTCCACTCTAATGCAAAGTTAAAGAGGATCATATAATCCGAGCAACTTTATTTTGCATCACACAGAGTCAGGCATCATGTCTCAGCTGAGGCAGTCAGTAATTTTTTAAACTTTCCTAGCAGAACTGCAAGTTCTCTTCAGATCATATTCTTTTGGACCACACAAGATGCCACAGAACAGTATCAGGCTTACAGTTCCACAGCCCTACAAATTACTGCTAAGCCAGATAACCATCAGCACACAATATCAAAGCAGTGTGGACTTACCTTGCATGTACACATTGTGCAGTTGTCATAAATAAACGAGGACCCATTATCATACACATTGCTGTGAAAGAGGCAGCTTCCAAATGGGAGGTCAAACACTTTCCTCTGTCCTGAATAAAAATAAACAGTAATAGAAACAGAATGTGGTTGAAAATATACCATATTGTCAACAAAAATAGAAGGGTTTATTGTCACCAGATCAAATTCATGTGCAATGTGTCATTTGCTACGTGTTTCCATTTTGGTGTGAAAAAAATATGTACTTTTAACAGTTCACTGTTCCTTTAGTGCACATTCATCTGTACAAATCCTACCATGGGAGGGAATATAAATATGATTTATGGCATGTTTATATTGGAAAAATCTTTCTTCTCCTTCTCATCATGAAGTGCACAGTGCAGCTAAACGAATAAAAAGTAAGCACTGCAAACTCTTAAGGTAGGTACACTTAAACTAGTTTAAACAGTCTTTAACTTAATGCAATAACTTATCAAATAAAGGAGTCTTAACTGGTTTTAGTGTATCTACCTCAGGGGTTCACAGCAGCCAAGCTAAATCAACTCAGTGACACTGATGCAAAAATAACATAGATGTTGTCCAGTCTCATTAAGATAGCTTGGTGTACCATGTGCACACAAGACTGCAAGAAATACAGGCATTTGCATAGTTTATGAACAGAATTAAGGCAACAGAAGATACTTAGTTTCCATAATCCATACAACATTCAGGCTTAATGAGAGCGAGGCAAGGGTTTGGAGCGCTATACAGGGAAGGCAGCACCAAAATCAAATCCTTCCTGAAGTCCTGCAATCCTGCAAGCACTTTCAGACGTAAGTTGCAACAGAGTTTGTGGTTCTTGTAAGCTCCTCTCATTCTTCAGCTTCTTTCCCACTAGGTTATTTTAAACAAGTGACCATTATGATACATACACGAGCTCTTCACAAAATCACTATACTTACTTTCCTAATTTTGAGTTGCCCCATTTACTTTTGGTGGCAGCCAACTAATAAGTTCTTTTATCAGTGGCTGTCACTTTCCTAGATTGTTTCTGCAGTCTAATGTTTAATAGGGATCAATTCCAAGGCAGGGTATGGCCACTATAAGTACATACATGAAGTACTAAGTGCTAAGCAAACACTTTAGTTTTTAAACCATCAGGTCTTGGCATACTGTAATTCCTTCCTTTTTCAGTAGTTGTTGATAAATGTAGAGCATCTTATAAGAAAAAGGTTCCATTTTTCTTTTGAGATATAAGTGAACAAAAGGATAAGCACACAGCAAAATCCATTGGATTAGCCTTGAGTTTTTACAAATCTAATGTTAAACAAAAGTTAATAAATAATTGCTTTTGTTCAGTTAGACATAACTTGAACATCTCTCTCTTGCAAATTAGCTACTTTGAATTAATCTGTACTTGCATAGCCAGCCTTCCTTTTACTGGATGTGCATCTTTCTGAAAAGGCTTAATTTCTCTTGCAGGACTGACATATGAAATCAGTTGAGGATACTTGGTAGCCCTAAAAGGAACTGCTCTACATCCATGCACCACTTACGGGTAAAGCCTAGCCATGGTCCCGCCTGTAACAACACTTCTACTGCTCCATGTGGGGCCAGGACTTCAATAGCATAGCTTGTGTCAACAAGTGAACAAAAGTCCAGTTCTCTCCCACACCCTCTTGCCATGCCTTGAAAACCGCTCAGCGCAATTCCGGGTGGCCAACCCAGTTCAAATAGTTGGTAAAAAACCACTGACAAAGGAGCTACCACTTTAAAAGATGTGGTGATGAAGATATTTGGCTTAATGGTCTGCTTTGCTGGCTCATAACCACTAGTTAAACTAATAATTCAAATCCCAGTAGAGTCCACAGCATTCTTCTAAGCTATATACGCTGAGTATCAGGAATTCAATTGCAGGGAGGTCCTCCACATGATACTCTAAAAACCATGCCTCAGCATCCCTGTAAATGCTTCCCTTTCCTGACAGTCATGCAGCATGCTAATCATCCCCTGGCTTTACTTCCACTCCAAAACTTAATAGATGTTATCTGTTCAGAGGTATACGAAATGCTTTAAAGACCACATAAAATAAAATTGATTATTATTAGTGAATTTGTTTAATTCTAAGAGGGGAAAAAAGAACATGTAGAAAGATCCCCTTGAAGCAGTCAAAAATTAAAGCTGCATTTCAAATGCCTGGATCAAGGAGGGGAAAGTTCAGTTGAGAAAAGCATGGGGAGGAGAGGACAAGGGGAGTTTACAGAAGGAAAAGAAAAATGTCCTCAGCCAAAACAGAAGCTCAGCATTTGGACTGTTCTCCTCTCCATTTCATTCCTCTACTGTATTACTCTCTGGTCCTGCAGTTAAACGTTCCAGGCAGATATTTATCTGTAGCACTTCTCAATTAGCAAATAAATAAATTTGGGTTTATTTCAAGCCGTCAAAAATGTTAAGTACTATGAGAACCTGGAACTCTATATGGCTTGCTGCCTTCAAGGCCAGACCTCTCTGTATCCCTTAGCTAGACCTGGAAACAGACTTTGGATAACAGTAAAGATGTAGTCAAAATTATAAAGCTTCCATTGAAGAACTGGGAATTATTGGCTCTGAAAATTTTCCAAACCTAGTTATAACCTCATGGAGCAAATTAAAACTAATTTACTGAGTAGGATGTAAGTATTCCTTGTTTATGAAACAGACAGAATGTTAACATGTGGGATCTGTGCCTTATTTTGTCACTGCCTTCTTTGTCATGACTTGGAAGAACTAGCCCTTCTTAGAGGCCTCTGACTTACACCTTTAAAATGCATTGGAAATATGTAATTGAGAATATTCTTGGATGAAACTGGGATTCCACCTTAAGAAGGCAATCATGAGGCAGACTCCTGGGGCCGTGGCACGCCTCTGACAACAGTTTACAAGAATGCAATGTCAGTTCAGAAGTTTCCTCTGGCCTGCATTTCCTCAAAACAAAGAACGCAAATGCTCACATGAATAATAGTATGACAGGGCAAGGCCTTTCTCTTGTGGCAAACTCCAAAGAAACATCTCTTCCTGCCTCTTCAAAATCTGTAGATTATAAATTCCACTGAGCAATAGAGTCTCTTTCACCTCAAAGAATTTACCAGTATTGTGAAATACTGGTATAAAAGATACTATGTACAAACACATCATATTAATTACAAAATTCCTAGGGAAAAAAACTTACCTAAGCATTTGGGGCAACACTGTCCAGCAGGAATGTGACTGAGGTGCTGAGGACATGAGAGAATGGGGCAGACTTCTTGGATACACTGTGTCCTGCCACCCTGAAGGAAAATAGGCTCAGTTAGAAAAAAAATTGAAGCAAAATATCAAGTAGATGTGCACACACACACACACACACACACACACACACACACACACACACAGACTGGTAACAAGGTCTTGAAAAACCTTAGCCAAAGCTAACAGAAACTTCTGCTTGCGTCAAGCATAGGACATGTGCACCTGTCCTTCAAGACTTCCTATATTGCTTGCAGAGACGTTGGATTATTCATCTTTTCTTTAAGCTCTCAAACAATGAATGTAATAGCTGAAGAAACACTGTCTTTCTATCTTATTTTTTGGTGTGGATATGAGAAAACCAGGGGAAAATAAAATCATTATCCATGAACCTTTCCGGATGTTCAAAAAAGTTACTAGGCAATTTTTTACATTATTCTTCATCTCCTGCGTCGTGCCCTTCTAGGCTTGTCTGGGACAGGGATTAAGTGCTGAAGCAAGATGAGAGCAGGTGTTCTTCAACTACGTCCATGACCTCAGAAACCAAATAAGCCAAAATCACTTAAGAAAGCACATTCTTGCTAGCCTCCAAGTCCAACTATGCAAACCCAGAAGGCCTGCTTTCTTAAGAGGACTGAAAACCAAGAGGGTATATGAAATTCTGAAAATGAATGAGGAAAAAAAAAGAAAAAAAATTAAGCGAACTAAACTGGATATATCCTGGTGTATCAACAAATACCAGAAACAGAGGCAAAGACAAAAGCACAGAAAATATGTCTAAGATTAAGTCAGTCAAAAGAGATTTTTGTTCTCATTCTGCTCTGTTGCCTGATTACTTCACCGTGCTTTTAGAATACTGTGTTTAGCTCTAGACCCCATATCAACATGTGCTCCATATGGTCATAAGAGGTCCAGGCTGTCAAACTTCAAAACTCAGTCCATCTTTGTCTTAGCAAGGAAAGTCAGTTCTTTTCATCTAACTGTCTTGCCTTATTTATCACTCAGAGCTGCAGGATCATCCCAACAATAAGCTTTGTAATCCTGAAAGCTGTGATTGAAGACTTATGAACAGTCTCCTCCCACCTACATGCTGGATTGCTCTCGGGGCTCCCTGGGGAAAGGTGGAAAAAGCCATTCATTTTGAAGAGCTCTGTGCCTGAAATAATCATATACCATTCCACTCCTAATGGCCTCAGTGAATCATGTAAAAGCTTTTACATATAGGCAGACCCACGTATACACTGTTACACAGAAAATAACATGCTGACTGTACCCCCATTCTTTTCAGGCACTGAAGTCTACCTGTCCCATGGGGCTACCAAAGCATCCTGAATGCACATGGCTAAGGACTGCTCGTAATTCTTTCACTGTAGCATGCAGAAACACAGAGTTTATTGTAGACTGAAATGACTGCTCTAAATTAAGGGTCAGACCAGAAACTTGACAAAATGAAATTAATTCTTCACTGATGTTCCTTAGTATGCTCAGGGAACAGCTCTGTGAGAAGAGACACAGGTGCAGAATGAAAGAAGGGCTCTCTGAAGCAGTACCGTCTATCATCCCAGGGAAAAAGGCTTTGAGAAGACAAAGTTCAAACTTCAGAGACAGTTCAGAAAAAGAGAAAGTAGGGCACGGAGGCCTCAGCCAGCCTGGTGACAGGATGAGGAATATATCCATGGAAGTTACAAGGAAAGGCTAAGAGAACTGGGATTGTTCAGCCTGGAAGAAAAAGAGCTTCAGGGTGACCTAATTGCAGCCTTCCAGCACCTGAAAGGAACCTACAAGAAAAATGGAGAGAGACTATTTACAAGAACGTGTAGTGACAGGACAAGGGGGAATGGCTTTAAAGTGGAAGAGAAAAGGTTTAGATTGGATATTAGGAAGAAATTCTGTACTATGAGGGTGGTGAGGCACTGGAACAAGTTGCCCAGAGAAGTTGTGAATGCCCCATCCCTGGCAGTGTTCAAGGCCAGGTTGGATAAGGCCTTGAGCAACCTGGTCTAGTGAAAGGTGTCACTGCACATGGCAGGTGGGTTGGAAATAGATGATCTTAAAGGTTTCTTCCAAGCCAAGTTATTCTGTGATTCAACAAAGACAAAGCAACGCTCCACACATTATGAGCTGAGGATTCATCTTGTCTCAGCAGTTTTCTCAAGAGAGATAAAAGAAGGGAAAATGAAATAGCACTTTCTAATCCTCCCACAAGAGGTCCATCTTCGAGAAAGATAGAGAACAAGTCTTCCCTTAAATGAAAGCATGGAGCCAGTCCAGCTAGCCGTCCATCTGCTTCTGCTAAGCTCCTACCTCAATTATGATATTTTGCTGTTCAATAAGGATACCAGTAGCTTGGCAGAGTTGAAAGACGCACCATTCCAGACTGCGTCTGACTTTGCTGGACACACTGGATGAAGGACAGAGTGCAGTTTCTGGATAGGCTACCCACATGCCTAGTGCACAGCATGGGTGCAGCTTGTATGCTAGGACAGGTAGAGAGGAAAACGTCTGCAGAAAAAACTGTCTGTCTGTCCAAAACTCCCCAAAGGTTGTGAGCCTGTGGTAATTCATCTCCAAGAGCCTTGGGTTTCATCTAACACGAGGGTGAGAACAGTGACTACCACCAACAGCTCCTCTTAAGCGGACTTTTAAAGCACTCATGAAATCCCAGGAGGACAGAGGCTTCCATACTCCCAATTTGTTACTGATAACAAGCATGTCTAAACTTAATAATATTTTATATACATGTTATTTAAGGTTAAAGGTTAACATCAGTATTATCAGAACCATATTTCTTGTGGGCATCTCGGTTTCTATTTTTCTTGCAGGTTTTATCTCTGCGCTTTAGTGAAGCTATAAATCATCTAAAGAAGATTACTCCCTAGTTTTGCCCTATATTCACCTTGTGCTTGAAAGAATGTTAATCCTCCAACTGAAGTAAAATTTCCATTGATTTTACAGAATATTTTGTCTAAGTGCTGGCTGGCATTACGATTCAGTCCATAGTGGATTGTAGAAATTTATTTTTGACTTTCATCCTAGAAGAAGTGCTACCAGTGACGTTATCCTTACAGGAAAAAAAAAAAAAAAGGAAATATCAAAATTACATTTCTCTCAACTCCAGGATACATATTCCAGACATTAGGAGCAAGGTCAGACACACAGTGTAGACTCAGCAGGGATTGTTGTAAGAACTAAGACAGATGTTCAAGGTTGTCTCCAGCTATGAATAAAGATTTTACGCCACCAGCATGAGAAAGAAAAACTTTGAAAGTTCAACAGGGTCACTACTGAGCAAGCCTGCCCCATGTCAGTGGCAAGAGAAGCCAAATAAAGACACAACTAAGTGACTGTTTGTCTTCAACCACTCTAGCACAGTGCGAGTAGCTACAGTCACCATGAACATATCAAGAGACATTATCATTTTTGTGACAGCAATGGCATAAAGGCAATAAATAAAAATATACCAATAAAGAGATAGGCATATGATTTGGGAGTCACATAATGAGTGTTACCATTCTGGAATAAAAAAAAGTATAAAGGCATTCGAGGACTCCCGTTTCATTACACCACGTTGGCTGATGTGTATAGGGCTTTTTATGTCAACTGGATGGTGTATTGGCTTACATACACTTGCTGGTCACCAGAAGCTCTGTCTGATGTATTAACTACTGTGTCATAGTAAAGATTTTCACTACTTCCCAAACATGTACTAAATACATAAACCAGGTCTGCAACATGTACTATGCAAACATCTCCAAAATATCCCCAGAATCACATGCTTGTAAACCCATACCTTGAGTTTACAATCAGATTACAACCCCTAATGTGCCATGTAAGTAGACTTTGGGTATAAAAGGGAGAGGATACTGTACTTAGAGTGCGGGTTTAATCTGGAAATAAAATAGGTGTTCTCTCCCAAATCAGACGAAAGAGACTCCAATTCTTATAAGAATGCTGGTGCAGTATGTGGCAGACAGCCCTTGGGAGTAACTTCACCCCTACACAGTATTTCAGAGTCCCTGAAAGAGAGACGTCATGCATGGTGAGAGTATCCTGGAAGGGTCACAGGAGGAAGAGTTTTAGGAAATGCACAAAGTAGCAAACCAGGTCTCAGCATAAAAGCAAACAGTGCATCAATCAGTTCAGCAAACAGACAGACAGACAAGCCAGAGCTTCCCACATCCATGCAGCCTGATCTGTTGTCTAGACTAGGATTTTAAAAATGCCTCTTTAGAAAGTATTGGATAAAATTCAGAATAGAGAGATCTTGAGCTTCAGTTCAAAACAGCAGATATTTATACTGCCTTGTGTGCACTAGATTTTTAAACTCTGAATCTAGATTTAAAACTCTATTTTCTGAGATATCTCTGCTATAGAAAGACTTTAGAAAATGGTCCTTGTGACAGTATAAAGTGATATCCTGAGAACTGCATGTGAAGGAAATGCGCATATTTATTTTAATATCAGGCCATAGAGATTAGTGCAGATATAAATAATCATCTTAAATGTCTTAAAAATTACCTAAAATCAATACAGATTAGAAATGGTACACTAAAAGATTCTTATTAATAAATTACTAAAGCAAACTCTGGGGCAAAGCAAAGGCATAATTCTTAAAACTGTCTCAGTCCGATGCAAAGGCTTTCCTGGACACAGCAAAAGAAGTATAAAGAACTCTGTCAATTCCCAGCAGGTAAGAGTTTGACTCTACCACCTCTCCCTCCATGTGCACCCTTAGGATACAATCAGTTAGGTGTACGGTTTGTGTCATCAACAAGCTGCAATAACAAGAAATTTTGATTAGTTGTCTCCAACTATTATAAACTCATGTCCTGGGCTCCTAGCAAATTGGAATTGCACAGAGTTTGAACATCTTGACCTAAAACCAGGAACCAAAAAGTCTCCCTCTTTTGGAAGTCAATGTGTATGTGGTTGTATAAAGCTGTTGAGGAATTAATTATATTATTCATTAGTTATTAATTTAGGATAGAATGAAGCCTCTAAACACTGTTATGCTTTCCATCAACCAAATAGCATGTGTATAAAGAGACTCATGTAAGTACCAAGCCTATCCGGTCTGGCCATCTATTCCACTTCTCAAAAACCACATTTCTCAGGATTGGTTAGATTAAGCAAAATAATTTTCTCTTTTGTAGAGGTAAGTGGGTTGCTGTTTGTTTGCTGAAATGTCACAGCATCCTCCTAGAGAGTGAAGTATGTTGCTCTGGGATACCGCTCTCCACTCTGAAATCTGATTGTTGGGGAGCTGCTGGTCCTGCTTATTTCAAGTTTCAAAACATGAGTTGCACTGACTCTCCTGCGGGAGGAGGTGAAGGACCAGGCTGAAAGAGAACATTCTGGGACATGAAATTATGGGTTGTACAGTAGCTTTCTTTAAGGTATACACAGGCAGAGACACTGCTCCTAAATTTCACAGTTGCTGGAAATGCAGAAGGGCTCCTTGGGGAAGGTCACATAGCACTCTGCTCTCAGCCGGGGGACTCAGTGCAACCTTCGTCATATTTCTCCAGTCTAATAGTGCTATGCAGAAGTGTTGCTGGGATTACATTGCATCTGGTTTCACAGTCCAGCTGAAATAAAATTGTTTGCTGACCCAACAGCCTAGTTGCAGAGTCAAGCAGCTGAACAGCCAGCAGCCCTCTCCCCTCCAGGGCTTACACACTGAGCTCTTGGCTCTGTTGAAAGCGATGTTGTAAATAGCCCTTCTTCACTTGGAAGCCTTGCAAATTTAATCATGGAGTGTACTTTTCCCCTTTCAGGCTGATTTCCTAAGGAAAGAAGGATTATGCAGGCAGAAATCAGGCACACCTGTAGCTTGTGAATCCCTGATCAGCTTCAGCCACAAATGATCAAGGGACTCATCTGAAAAAAGTATACAGAGATAAAATAGCAAAAATCAAAGTGACATTAAGATCTCAAGGACATTTAGTTCCTATAAGTGTTGTTAGTTTTTGTTTGTTTGTTTGGTTGGTTTTTAAACAGACTGCTGCAGAGAGTAGAGAGCCCCCAGTTTCTTTCCCAGAAGGGACACTGGAAAGCATCCTACAGTGTTAGGAATCAGCTGGCCTTCCAGCCAGCATCTCCCAGACCTCCTGCCTTTCATTCAGTGCTTGTGTCCTGGAGGTGATGGAGATTGCAGTTAGGGCAGATAAGGAATCAAGTGTCACACATCTAGAGAAACAGAGCTTCATCACTTCTTCTGCTCCTAGAACAGTATTCCTACATTAGCAGGAACAGGGGGACATAAGATAGGTAAGAGAGGTCTGTGTCCTGCACCCTTCCCATGAGAAGAGGCATTTTTCTTCATTTCTTTCCCCTGTTTGTGTTTTTTTCCCCCCGTACCCACAAGGATTCGTGATACCTGTGGTTCCAGACTGGCCAGCAACTACCGTAAGTGCTGGATGCTTTCAGCTGGAGCTCACATATTTGTTCTGCTTTGGGAGCGGTTACTTTATTGATCCTTCTCCTGGACAGTTCAACAGCTGAAGCTTTTCCAGGTTAGATCTGTTTCTCTCAACATATCTCTCCTGCAAGCAGAAGTAATGTCTCACAAATTATTCTGTACTTTTTATTAGGTACTTTTTAATGTCTCTAAAGTTACATGCAGACGGCAGAGCTTTCAACTCTGTAACAGAAATGCCTATTCCTTCTTCTGCTAGTTGATAGTGGGTTAAAAACAGAACAGTACCTCTCAACAACTCAGAGATGCAAGCCAAACAACTTTGTGGACTGTTTAATTATCCACACCACTATTTCTAGCAACAGACTATCACTTCTCTGAATTTTTTTCTCAGTAAGAGACTATCTAAAAAGTTATCTTAATTTTCTAACTTTATGAACACCACTTAATGCTATATAGCAGTTTAGTTCTTGCTTCCAGCATGCAGATGATTGGCCAGCATCTTAAATCCAGCTTTTCCTCTAACCTGAATCCTTTCACATCTGAATCCTTTCACATCATCTCCATCACTTGCTGCCTTTCACACACTTACTGATCAAACTCTCTTCCTTGCTGCAGTTCTCATACTGATTGCTGTTCCTGTGCTATTACTTATACAGTCCATTCTGGGTAGTAGTATCAAAAGGCCTTAGACTTCTGAAATTAAAAATAGCTCATTATTTACAGGCAGCTAGTTAACAGAAATGCCACAATCACAGGTACCACTGCACATATCCTCCAGATATCTTGGTGTTTCCTATAAGTCACACATCTTTATGCAGGCTATACTTCCCACTCTAGTCTCCCCACTAGGTGCTTGACAAGGCACACTCAAACAGTGCCAAGTCATCTCTCTGCTGCTAAGGAAAACCAGGATAGAGATCTAGCACCATACAGTACACACCACAGCACAATGCCTTTCTATAATGTTGGAGGTTATAACCTGGTGGAAGAGGTGGATTTTAAGGCAGGATGTAGGCAAGGACTGCATCAAAGGTCATACATATCCATGGGGGTTTTTCCATTGATTTTCATCCACTTTGGATGACAGCATTTTGAATAAAAGTCCCAGAAATTGCATAGGCAGTGGTGAAAAATGAGCCAAGATAACCACTTCAGCAGGAATGGGCCCGGAGGGCAGCCACACACTGCAGAAAGGGGCTCTCCACCACCTTGGGGTTAAAGAGCAGGAGCTTTGTAGGGACAGCAGAAAGGAAGTAAAGACATTGGCAAGGAAACAATTCTGGCACACCACTGCAGAAGAGAGTTCAGCTATTCATGATTAATTTAGCTGTTACACCAGAGGTCTCCAGTGACTATGGAAGCTTTGCTGTGAGCCACATGATTATTTATTTCTCTTCTAAAAAGAACTGTTTCTATGAAAAATTGCAATAAAACATGTTAAGCTGAAAACTGTCTGTGGCCAGAAAACCTATTAAAAACCACTAACAAGCTTCTTCAGCTTATTCATGTCCTATTCCAGATAATAAGAAAGTTAGGGTTAAATCCAAGGGACTTTCCTAACTTCAGTTATTAGAAGCAGAGCAGTAGCTCTATAAAACAGGTCCTGGCTTCTTGCAGCCATGACTTTTCCCCTGAATCAGTTGGAGCCTGCTTTGTTTTCATTGGCATCAAGAACACATGAAGCACAGTCCAGCGGGTGTACAGTTGTGTATACACCACCAGTGCATTTGCATAATGTTTCAAAGTCCTAACTCAATGCTTACAGAATGACAGCCACTGCCACAATGTATTTATATAAATAGCACTTGCTTTTCATAAGATAAACTTGCACAAAGGGGTTTTTTTCTTTTTTCCTTTTGTTTTTCTACAGCATGAGCTTTGTGATACTACCTTATAAGCTTTTCTTGCTATGTCCCACAGTAAATGGTACTCCTATAAACCCTATACTTTGGCAGCTATCAAAGACTAGCTTCACCCCCACTTCCAAATCCCACATTACACTGCAGTACGGGCCTCCCTTCTGAGAACAGCTTTTCCTTCTAAACAGTTGGTTCACAGAGATACAGTTATTAAATCCCTCCAGTGTCCCCAGTGTGTTTCCTGCACACAGAGAATACTAGTACCATTGTGGTCCTGAGAAAGGTGACAATTCTGACTCTCACTTCATCATCATTCTTTAAAATACTTGGTCACAGCAAGAAACTCTACAGATGTATCCACACAGCTTTGCCTTAGAGCATTAATTTTAAACAATTCACTTTAAGTTATCTGCAGGAATAAATTGCAAGACTTGAGTGAATTAAATCCCCAAATTCCCAAATTCTGACATCTGGCATTTAGATACAAAATAAAGGCTTTCTCTTCAATGATGCAGATACTTTCTTGTAAATAATATGAATTTCATTTCATCTCATGGTTTGAAACTTCAGGTTTTGGGGTACAAAAGTATAAACAAGCTTATAAATAAAACCAACTAGGGTTGTTCTTGGAAGAGCAAAAAAGCACACAATTTAGAAGAAAGGTGCCTGCACGCCTGAATTTTGAAAAGTTGTTACTAGGTCAAAACATACCAGAATAGCTCACATCAAATCACTGTTCCATTCACAAGCAAAGAGAACAAATCTCCTTCAGTGGTTCAGGGCTATGAGGTATTGGAGAAGTTGAGACTTAATCCTTTGACAGCTGTTTCTACAATTTATGGATGACCTTGCCTCAAGGTCTGATGATAAAGCACACTGATATCTGTAGAACATCCATAGTAAAATAAATCATACTGTCATACTAGTAGTAAGGACACTTCTAGCTTTTTACAAGACCTTTATACATGCACGTACCGTCCTTCAATATTATGCTCTATGTATACTGCTGAGGTAACCTCAGGAAATATAGGATTACATACACACTGCTTCCTTAATGCATCCATCACAGGTTTTCATTAACAGAAGATCCTGGTTGTCCTAAGCACTTAGCAAAAAGAGTTAAAAATACACTTTAAAATGTTATGTGAGAAAGAAGTAAACTGCAAGAAAAACTGAAATAGTGAAATAGTCACAGAGGTAGCTTCAATCTACCTGAAGTGGTGTAGAATCAGACTCACTGTCAGTCAACGGTACCTATCAGTGGTAACATCCCTAATACTACGGTGCATAATTACACAGCTCTGCACTACCTAGAGCTGTTCATCCCCAGAGATATGACTTGGCTCGACTCCAGAGCAGGGCACACTTTGGCTTGTGATCAAGGTAAAGTAACATGTTTTAGTCTTAAACACAAGCCTGAGCAAGGGGTGCTGAGGAATCTGCAGTTCTCCACAAATAGCCTTGGGAAGTACTTTGATTAGGAATCATTTACAAGTCACAGTTCCTCTACTACTTCCTCCTTCCTCCAGGGGTAATGACTTACAGAAGCATCAGCAGCAAATGCTGACATTTCCCAGTCCTGGCTAGCAAGACTGATAGAAGAATAACAGGGTTTTTTCCCTCATTCCTAGCTTGCAAACAATCTGCACACGCATGGGTGAAGCCCTAAGAAATCCATTCCTCCTTCACACCCATTCGTGGACCATGACACACATTCAGATCTCCCATGTCTTTTCTTTCATTTTTTTCACTATAAAGTACACATCCAGCTACTGCTGTTACTTTATGGATGGGATCCTGTTGCTAATTAATGGCTTCTCATTTGTAACAAAGCATCTGTAAGAGGCTGATGTAATTTGTAATTTGATGTAAATTGTAATTTCCTCAGGGCTAGCTTAGGCATGATGAAGAATCTACAGGAATATGGTGCCATGTAGGCATCTACAGCACACCAGGGCTGGCTATATTTTGGGCAGGCCAGCTCTTTCAGCACCTGCCTAAAGGCCTGCTGCTGTTCTTGCTCTGGGTCAGCCTCATTATGGCAAGCAAACCAGCTTGGAACTGATCTCGAAGCTAAACTCACATTACACTCACAAAGTGGATAGTCTTATATCTAAATTCTTTGCAAGGCCATATACATAGGCCATATTCAGGCCACAGCACACGACCAACTTCATCCAAAACGACAGCCAGAGGAGTTGGAAATACTTGTATCTACCTTTCCCATAACAGTCTGCTAACCAAAGCACTTCAAAATAGAAGAACAGCCTGAGGCAAGGGCACTCCATCATCCTCTTGATAAAGCAATACCACAGAGCAGTCAAGAATTAAAAGAACCATATGAACCATTAGGTTGTCTAGAAAGAAGGTGTAGATTTTTAGAGCCTATTGAAGAGGGCATATACCCCTCAAAGAATTTTTCAGATCTGGGACTTCTCACACAGGAAGACCTTTCTGCATTTTACATTTCAGAAAATACTGACATCATATTAACACTAAGAATGGGGGTCACACCACATGCCACTGGAAATGTAATTACAATGCAATCCTATATTTGGCTTACTGCCTTATCATCAACAACCATTAATAGTCCCTAAGAGAGAAGATAAGCAAGCAAACAAAATCTGGGTTTGGTTGCAAGTGTAGGTGTCTCCTTGGCCCTGTTAAGTCTCCTTTTTACCTGTCTAATGATGTAAAATGGTCTTAAAATCAGCATAAAGTGACTCATTAAAGACTCTCATAGGAAACAGAAACATATACTTTTATGTGTAGGATTTGCTGAAGTACTGGGAAGAAGTTAATTAGACAAGCAAAGACATTTGAAAAAATATGAATTATTTATATTGCAACCCTCATCCCATAGGCAGAGAACTTGGATAATTTAATTAAACTCTTAATTTTATGTAACATAAAATCTCTCCTGAGATTACAATCCAGAACTCTCTTCTCAGAAAGTTTTCAGCATTTGTTGTGTGTTCTCAGCTGCACACACTTCCAGTTATTAACCTTCCCTCTACTTGCTCTGGCCTTGCAGGGTGGTTCTCTGATAATGTGAGAAAGTATTACTTGAAATTATTCCAAAGCAGAGAATAGCTATACACTCCAATCTATTAATGTGAGTTAACATTAATGGCCACTATACCTTTCAAAATGATACAATATTCTTTACTATTTAAAAAACAGACCCATTATATAAAACAGCTGCCATGTTTATTTAGATAAATGCTCCTCCACTCTTATAAAGTGGAGTCTGATGACAGATGCGTTTTTAAGGCAAAAATAATAATTCTAGAAATGTCAGCATCTGCTTCTTTTCAGCCTAGCCTGACAGATTCACACATCATTTTTCATCCACAAGAAGAGTTTCTTTTTTTGTACAGAGAATCAGAAAACACAGGTGTAAATTACTGGTCCTGAGGCCTGACGCTTTTATTAGCATGTCACTGGTACTACACGTTAGGTCTGATTAGACATAGAGAGCATTGGTTTCCACAGTCCACTCCCCATGCAATGACGACGGCTTGCACTTCCCTGACAGGAATTTTCCACCTGACTATTCCATTTCTGAGAATTTGTATTTCTAAAGTTATAAGACGCAGTACAAAAATGCTGTATGTAGTTCCCGGGGTTACTGGAGATTAAAAGATATTTAAAAAAAACAAAACAACCACCAAAAAACCACAAAGCAAAATTTTGTTTCTGAATTCAATAAGAAGTCCAGCCTCCTGGTTCACACAGCTATCATTCTATAATTCATTTTCATTTATTTAGTATAGTAATTGTTGTTCTTTTAATCATGTACATAGAACTATTAGTAGATACAGCAGATGAGGCCCTATACCTTAGTCACTACAAACACACAAAGAATACTTCCTGCATCTTTACCCTACATCGCAGAGGAGCTCTGCAGTACTCACATTGCCTTCCAGAGAAATGCATGCCAATAGAAAGCATCACTCAAGGATAATTCTTTACAAACAAACCACAAACAAACATATAAACAAATGGCCATTAGGTGTCTGCTAACCATCAGCAATTCTAGATAAAACATCTTTCAATTACTGACCAGTTAGAACAAATTAGAGCTGTAAGAATGGACCACACTAGGTAAAAAAGTCCCTCTGGGCAAAATTCCCATGTCACTAACCTGTGCTACCTCAGCCTCACTGAACATCCAAGACATTCCCACAGCACTGGCAGACATGATAAAGGATTTACCATTGGAGATCCATACCTTCCTGGCACAACAGTGAGCAGCCAGGTGTGCTATTCAACAGCACAAAAATGCCTGTGTTGAATCACCAAAAGCTGTCCTACCCCTGGTAGCTGGTCTCCATAGCTGGCTATTTTTGTTTCAGATGACACTCAGGTTGTTATCCTAAACATTTTTGTGACAGTAAGACCTCTCCAGCATGGCTGCACAGAAAGGTGCTGACAAATCTCCTTATTTCAACAATTTGAGCTGGCCAAAGATGAGACATCACTTCTGGCTTGCCTGCAGGCCACACTGACCTCTTAGCACAGCAGTATGCCTGGGTAATACATGTCAGAAAAATCAGACCACGAGCTGAGAACTTGAGGCTGCTCACATCCATTATAGGTGCTTGTACGAAGTGCTATCACTATATGACAACAAATTTTTCCCAGTTTTCCTTGG
The DNA here is from genome assembly GCF_001604755.1 of Lepidothrix coronata. Classification (NCBI taxonomy): domain Eukaryota; kingdom Metazoa; phylum Chordata; class Aves; order Passeriformes; family Pipridae; genus Lepidothrix; species Lepidothrix coronata. Next base: position 13,108,117 of record NW_016690183.1, read on the forward strand.
AGTGGGGAAGTGCAGATTGTCTCCTGCAAGAGTAAGTAATTTATTTACATAGGTACAAACAATGTGGGTGCCCGGGCCACGGCAGACCTCGATGATCAGGACGGTATCTACATTCGATACTGTATTGATGGAAGCCTATTCAACCTAAGGCAACTGAAGGCCCACACCAAGACCTTAAACCACCTTGTCCAGGAGCTGCTTTATGCTGATGACACCGCCCTTGTTGCCCACACAGAAGCAGCTCTGCAGCATTTAACATCCTGCTTTGCAGACGCTGCCGAGCTTTTTGGGCTGGAAGTCAACTTAAAGAAAACAGAAGTTCTCTATCAACCTGCACCTCAGGAAGTCTTCCATCATCCCCATATCACCATTGGCCAATCAGAGCTCAAATTAGTCCAACAGTTTAATTACCTAGGTATCCTCATCTCCTCGGATGGTAAGATTGATGGAGAGATAGACAACAGGTTAGCAAAGGCATACGGTGCCTTCAGAAAGCTTCATAAAAGAGTTTGGCGAAATAAACACCTGAAGAAAAGCACCAAGATCAGTGTTTACAAAGCTATAGTGTTGTCTACTCTCTTATATGGATCCGAATCATGGGTCATCTACCGCCACCACCTGCGACTCCTAGAACGCTTCCATCAATGCTGTCTCCGTACAATCCTAAACATTCACTGGTCAGATTACGTGACCAATACATCTGTTCTGGAACAAGCAGCAATCACAAGTATTGAGGCCATGTTGCTGAGAACACAGCTGCGATGGGCAGGGCACATCTCAAGGATGAAGGACCACCGCCTCCCTAAGATCTTGCTTTATGGTGAACTTGCCACCGGCTGCCGCATGACAGGAGCCCCAAAGAGAAGATACAAGGACTCCCTGAAACAACATCTCAGCCTTGGCCATATCGATCAACATAACTGGTCTATTCTGGCCTCCAATCGGGAGGTCTGGAGACACACCATCTATAACGCTGCTGATGCCTTTGAGGAAGCACGCAGGATCACTCTTGAGGAGAAAAGACAACGCAGAAAGACTCGTGTCTTGCAGAATATACCACCTAAAGAATCTTTCTGCTGTGCCTTTTGCAACTGGACGTGCCTATCTCATACTGGCCTTTTTAGCCACCAACGCGCTTGTAGCAAATGTGGGTAAGAGCCCTTCCCAGATCTTCATTCACGAAGCCTAGTCATGATGATGACAAACAATGTGCTGCAGACTTTGAGCATAAACAAATTTCTTGCCTGAGGAACCTTATGATCTAAATAGGTAACACAAAGCCAGGGAACAAATGGGAAGCAGCTTAACAAAACTGAAACTGTGGCTGTCCTGTAAGCTTTGCGATTTCTTTGTTTGCTTACATGCTTTCTGGAATTTATCCTGCCTTTGCTCCTTGGCAAAAACATATTTTTACAGATGGAGCTAAAAATAGCAATGACAGAAACAGAGGACTGAAGTCGGTAAGTGTTGCCAAGCAAGCCTGCATGAGGTCTCTGCAGTGCTGTGTCCAAATTAAATTGCTATTAGAGCAGCCATTGCTAAGGGCTTTCTATTTCACTATTTTGTGTGGGTGACAGGCACTTCTTTTATTGGCTATGCTTAATATTCCTGAACTCTTAATTATTAGGATTGATCATGTATATATTATATAAAAAAAAGGTTATTTTTACTGACATTAAGCTTGTATTTTTTCAGTCACACAGGGGAGTCTGATTGGCAACGTCATTTTGTCTGTAGCTCAAAGACTCTCCAGGGACTTAAAAATTATTTTTATGATTTCTTTAGGAGAAAATGCTTTTTCTCTCATGCATTTTCAGATGGCATGAATAGATCAGTTTGAACTTTTTGCAAGTGTGAGCACAACTCTGCCAAGTCCTGTACACTTGTAAGTCCTGATAAGGATTGGCAAAGCATCATATTTTGAGATTAGACAAAGAGGTTATTTTCAACCCTGAGACTTCCATTTCTCCCAAGGCCTCTGTAAAAATCATCCAATAAAGTTATTCAGATGGTAACCTGCAAGTTACCAAACTGCATTCCCCCGCACTAATTAAGACTTATGCAAAGGGAAAAACAAACCAATTCAACTTAGAAGTCTATGCTGTTTTTCATGGAAGGATGGCCACCAAATTCCATGTGCCAAGTGTTCTTAAGTGGCATAAGCAAGAGAGGTGGCCTAGGAGAGGCAGTATAGGGGCCTTTATTTGACAGAGGCATGACAGAGCTTATTCCTTAGACATAAACGAAGTAGAAACAGCAAAATAAGAATGAAGGGAAATTCCTACTGCGAGCATCCCTCAAAATACTGCCTATTCTTCCCCTGTCACCTAAGTGTATGTACCAGAAGCAAGAGAATTGTCATTTAAGTGAAGGTAGAGATGAAAATGCATCACTCTAGATAACAGCACTACAATTTGGGGGGCAGGGGGGATCCTCCCCCTCAACTCACTTCTGTTTTAAACAATCCGGAGCAACTGAAATAAATGTAAAGGGAAAGGGATTATTTAGCAATTTCATTCTCTTCCCAAATGTGAAACACTTGCTTAAGAAAGCTCATCTTCAAAGCTAAATGAAATCTTCTCTGTATTATCCCTTCTATTTGTAGCCCTCTCAAACTTTCCTAATTAATTTTACTGCTGGTTTCAAAGAGCTCTCCAAGTTGGCTCAAATCCCTTTAGATCACGTATCAGCATTAGCAACAGAAGATATACTACTATTTTCTCTTTTTCTTTTTCCCCCCTTCTTTCTAAGAGGAAGCAAGAAAGGATAATCAGTCACGTTATCACTCTAGAGTATGAGGCAACTACTGCATCTGAGACAAACTCTAGACTCCTCATATAATTTTTATACAGACTACTAACTTAGTATATGGTAACTTTGGTTTCTCCTTTTTTTCTTTTTTTTTCTTTACTTTTGTTCAGGAAGATGCTAAAGGAATCAGTCTATTCCATAATAATCTCATTAAGTAAAGATAGGTTTGAATTATGTTTCTTTTTTCTTTCTTTTTTCCAGTTTTACTGCAAAGCTCAAAAAAAAATTTAGTTGGATTTTCAAAAGCACTAGAACTCTCACACAGATACAATGGACTTTGTGTAAGTGAGAGCATGGACAGGATATTTCCTAATTCAAGGATTTCTGAAGAAAGATCCAAGAGCTTTCCACAGTAGACAGGTAAGCTTTTACAGCCAAATTCACACACAACATAAGGTAATGACACTCTAGAAAAGGCAATTTGAATACAGTAAAAGAGCAGTTCCTTAAACCAAAGCTGAATTTGACAGAAATTATTTTAATGGATTCTTCTTCTGAAGCAATTACTCGCTCTTCATTCCTAAAAAAGTTAAAAGAGAGGAAGGGAATAAAAAACCTGTACAGATGCAGGCACTCATAAGGAGGGATTCTGCTATTTTGGTGTAAATTCTTTGCAGATTGCACCATGCATTTGTCCCATTTGCAAGTTCATTAAAAGACAGAGAGAAAAAGGACTTTTTTTTTTCCCCAGAGTGAAACTTTTTAATTCTAAGCAGCGTTTCAGACTGGTATTAGAGTGGAAGATAATGAAACAGATATCTAGTATTTGTAGCTATTTTTAAATGCAACAAAACAAGAAAAAATATCTGCCTGCAGTATATGTTGAAGCAAATTACTAAAGCCCCTCTCCATCAAAAATTAGCAAAACTAAGAGCACCATAAAATCAAAAATTATTATATTTTTAAAACAACATTGCACTTATGAAATTTCAAAGGAAAAGCAGCAGTTCCTTCCTTTTTTTGCTCCCACTAGTAATGCTCAAAAACAAAACTCTAACTTCCACTTCTCCGTGTTTCTAATTCACAAAGACTTTTCTATAGAGCATTTCATCAGATGAAAAAAAATAATTTGTGTGGAAAGAATGGAAAAGTCTGAGTAAACTTTCCTCTAGATAATGTTTATTTGGACTTGAAATTTAAAAACAAAAAGAACTGAATTGAGACATGCCGTGTGGCACTTCCTTGTTAGTAATCTCCAAAACTGGCAAAAAATTCCTCTCTGATTCATCCTTACTACTTTTCTCTTACTTGAAAAAAGAAATTCTAATGAACCTTTCCATTTCTCTGATCCTTCTTAGAAATCCAAAGACCATAAAGACCCCTTACCACTGCAAACCCAGAAAGGCAAATTCTGCCATTCATCAACAGTCCTGTCAACACCGTTCACAGAAACACAGGAGCAATACAAAGCTCACACAGGCCACGTCTGCTGGTAAAGAACAACCATACAAGCAGGAACTCAGGGCTGTGCAAGCACTGCATGGACACTTAAAAGCTGAGATTCATCAAGATGACATGACTTCAACACCAATTACAATGCCATGATTCTCTCCTTTTCCCTCTCTCAGTATTGGAGCCTTTTCTCTCCTTCTCATCTTCGGGGACTTGGGTTCTTCACAGAAATATTTTTATTCTGTAAACTGCCATTTTTCTCTCATGCCACAGATCTGATCTCCTCACTTGACTTGTCTTCCCCCCACGTGCAGTTGCACTACATACACTCTGAACCTGTTCATCCATTAGTAAGCCCAAGCAATCTGCAGCAGCATCATGTCTGGCAGCGTTATCACCATGGGGCTCTTTCCAGTGGGTTCAAGGGGAGCTTTCCTTGGCAAAAGGATGGCTGGGAACTGAACTGCATGCAGCTCTGTGAGCCAGCCCCAGCTGAGTTCTCCCACCCCGATGCCATACCAGACCTGTGTTTTCTCTCACTCTGCTCCCTGTTCCCCAGGAGTGAAATCAGGCAAGATGGCTAGACAGCTTCATGGAGGTGGCCAGAATCTGTAATTTTAATTAGAGAAACACTTTCCCTATACACAGGAGATTTCTTTCGAGAACCTCCAAATGCCTACAGCAATCAACCAGAATCTGGTAACCTTTGCCAACTCTTTTCCAGGAGGCACCTACCCATTCTGCTGGAGGGGAGGCTGAGTGCAAGCAAGTTTGGATCATGAGTCCCTCAGGTGAGAATTCACAACATCAAACACTGCAAGCAAAATCAGCCTTTCCAAGGCCCCATCACTATAAGGTGCTCCACACGCAGTGCTGGGCCAGCTTAGGGTTCCCAAGCCAGGTTTGCTTAGAGTGCTGGAAGTAAGGAACAAGAACTGAATTTTAATCTTACAGAGAGGACTAAAAAATAAGGAATAAGTTAGAGAAGCCCTGAGCAGATTCGTTACCTGAACAAGGTCTCCACCAATTAAAAAATGTAAGGGCCATAAAGATGGTTTAAAACAACATTTATCTCATTCCCGAACAACACAAGGAAAAGGATAAGCATGAATAAGGGCAGCAGTTGTGGCTCTAAGACCACCAGCTGATGGCTGCCTTCTAGATCTTAATGTTGCCAGCTGGAGGCTATCCCATACTCAGAAGTTTGCCAAGAAGGGTTGCATGAGCTTCAGGAAAAGACAATCAGGTTATCTCAAGCCACCTATATCAGCTGCTTGAGCTTATGCAGCTGACTTTGCCTGGAGTCCATTTAGCAAGCGCTTTCTGGCTCCCTTCCACTGACAGAGCTCAGGAGACAGGAACGTATGCAAGATGGGAATATCAAACATCTGGGGATGGTAACATCTTAACCAGCACAGCTGCCAGCAAAGTGAACATCTGTCTATTGCCCAGTTCTCCTTTCACAAAGAAAAATGCTCTCTCCCTCACTAAGGAAGTACCTTGTCTGTAGTTAAGTTTGTTCACAATGTAAATTACCCCATGCAATGGTTTGTGTCACCATGGCTAGATTGCTTTGGATATCAAAGGTAACTTGAGTATACTGCAGCTTCAAGCATGCTAACTTATTTTATTGCAAGTTTACTGTAAATGAGCCAGAAAAACACTGAGAGGAAACGACACCAAGGAGAATGTTTTCTATGTCATTTTGCATGACCAGTACTACATATATGTTGGATAATAACAATGCAATTTCCTCAAACTATTTCTTTCCTGAAGGACATAACATATGGTTCAGTTCTTAAAGTGTTTTCCACACAGTAATAAAGCAAGTTTTCAAGCAGTTCTCCCATACGTAGGTAGGCAAAGCCATTGTTTATGAATTGCCTGCGGCCCACTCTGAAGCTGAAGATTTAGAAGCCTCTTAGACCCAGCTATCAGTGTCAGATACACCCCATTGGCACTCACCCATGGATCATGCAGAAGGAAACGCTACCACAATCGAAGGATGTTTGTTAAGACAAGGAGAAGTCCAGACTTTGGAAATTTAGAACTCCGGAGCAGATCTTAAGTCTCGTGCCAATCCCACCCGAGAACGCAAACCGAGTTTACAGTGTGACTACAGCAAGAGCAGTGTCAGGTGGGAGGGAAACGCTTATCACCCAGCATTTATCATGAATCTTTCTGGCCTGGAAATACCCTGTTCTCATGTCTCCCAGGCACTGCTGGCTTCACCCAGCATGAAATCACCACTAACACTGCCTGATTCTAACAGTAGTTTACTTCACTCCAAGGTGCAATCAATTTTTGTTTTAGTCCAACTTGCACATTCCTGCTGGTTGTCTTTAGGCTCTCCTATCCTCATGACATCAACAAGAGACTCTCTTGCTATTATTAGCCAACAAAGTTTTCAAAGAACTGTGTCTGGGGAAGGCAATTTCTGTCTGAGAACATAAGAAGCCACTTGTTTCTCTGGCTGCTTCACTACAATTTCTATCAAATCCTGTTCAGCTTCCCAAGCAAATGTACTTCTTCCTGTTCACCTCCTGCCTGCTCTGCCTCCCCTCCACCTCAGTACTGCATAGCTCAGGGCATCTCTTAATTCCCTTTCCACCATTGCAAATTACAAACAAATTATGTGCTTTCTACCAACACAGAAAGATAAACACATTTTATGGTCTGTTTTTTCCATGCTTTGCTAAATACACCTCTGCCATTGCTCCTAGCAGTCTATATTGCAAGAGGAGCGGCAGGGAAAAAAACTAACCATTCTTTTACCAAATTCCTCGGGATAATGATTTGTTCTTCCAATACATTTCCTGTGTTTTGAGAATTTTCCACATTTCAGGGGAAGGTAAATAAATCCTGCAACTCACATGAGTGTTCTATTTTTGACAGTTCTCAAGGATATCAGATTAATGGACGACGTTCAGTATCATGAAAATACTGTGCAAGAAAAGGAAAAACCCATGCTCCCTGGGAAAATGCGCAGCGATTAAGTGTTCCAGCTTGAAATGTATTTTGCTGCTCTCCTGCTGGCTCTTTGCCTGCCTTCATGTGGGGAGAAAGGATAAGGTGTGAAGCCAGATCAAGCTTCCTCTTTTGTCTCCAAGAGGACAAGCCACAACCAATGAAAGAATACTGTGAATAAGCCCTGCATATAGACGCTTTTCAAGGAAGCAGGACAGGCAGTCCCAGTGGAAGGTGAGCTCATACTTAAGCTTGGTTGGCCGAATGCCCATTTTCTCCAGAAGTGTTAGCAGTCCAGGGATATAGCTGTAGTTGAAGCCATATGGACCTTCCCCTACTTCCCAAAATTCTTCTTCATTAGATCTATCACTAAAGTAACACAAAAACATTTATCCCATTTGTAACAGCTACAAATAACATGTTCCACCATCCACAGTTAAACTCAAGAAAAGTCATATATAATTTTAATACTGCTCCTTCATCATGAGGAAATGCTCTCTGCTCACAGAATGCAAACTCCCAGAACTTGTCATGCTTGTCCAGTTTTCATTCGTAGCTACTTAATGCTAGTCCTACATCTGTATGTCACATTCTTTCCTTAAAAGCGTGAGTGCTTTTCAAAGCCCGCCATGTGCCAGAGTTTTATCAGTTATTGCTAGTTGTTAGAAGACACTTCTTTCTCTCCTTGTTTTTGGAATGTCATCTCTGTAAGTGACCTAAGATGGTGCTGCGGAGGCAAACACTGCCATGATCTGGCTATACTGCAGTAGCTCACTGGAAAGATGACATTTACTGAGAGCATCCTATCATCCCAGTTAAAAGGACACCATCGTACAGCAAAAGTGTGCCACACCAGTCAAAACCAATCTTACCAGCAAGAGAAAACGAGGGTTAAGAGTGTGTTTACTTGAAAGCACACACTAGCAGTAACAGAGTAAAGACACAAAAAGAAAATCCAAACTTTAAACTTTCAGTAAGTAACAAATTATCCCCCTCAGCTGCCCCGATATTTCAGGCACCTTCTCCTAAATCAAGCCAGTCTCCCTCTGCATCCTGAAGACAGCTTGTAGCTTCTGCAGTCTGAGATGCACTGGCCTCCACCTCTCCACTTTCCACTGAGCCCTCTCAGGGGAGTGGAAAGGCCTAGAGCAAAACCCATGACATTTCTTTTAACTACATCCAACTCTAAAATGCCTTCAACCCTCTGACTTCTGTTAACTGTGTGATGGAGCTCTGTGTAATGCTGCAGGGATGAAGTCAGTCTGGCCTCCCCAAGGTTTTGTAATTGATATTTTTACTATGCTTTTTAATAACCACATTCCTGGTCTCAGCATCTCTTGCAGTCGCACGAAGAAATTGTGGTAAAACTTTATATATTGTATTAGGAGGAACATTAAATTAACATCTCATTATAGGAACTGCTGGAGACAAGTCATTTGCCCAGATGAACCATTCTTTTGCCTCAAACTGTGGATCCTTGCGTCCGAAAAAGCAAACAGAGGATTCAGATATACAAAGCACCTGAACAGGTTAATGTAGCAACAGGTGCAAAGGAAAGGTGTCCATAAGAGCCCTAGTGAACACAAAGACGCTGGTGAATTAGCCTGAGATATTTCTTTTTAAATAGCCAATTGTGAGTGAATTGGTGATGACTCAATGAAAACAACCCTCTAGTCTCCCTATGAAAAGTCAAGCACACAGCAGTCAGGATTGCCCCAACATAAACTCAGTTGGATAGCTTCTTCCCAGGATTAGCAATTCATTCTCTGCTAGAGAGAAAAGGAGAGAAAGGACAGTGAAAGAGGACTAAAATGTCAACATTTTATTCTACATGCCTACTACACCATCCCCAGGACCTTCACTTCAGAGATAAGAGAAATAAAATGTGAATCGAAATTACTTCTCCTGCTAAATTACAAGAGTACTTTGCACAGGCCCTCCTAATTATTTACTTCATGAGGTGGATCTTCCTGCTAGCTAGCCTGCCAGAACAAGGGTAGTAAATGCCTTCTGACCCTGCTGCCACATAGGTGTAAAAGAGGAAGGCCCATCACCCAAGAAACCATTTTCTGTTACCTGGGTGGTTATAAACGTCTCCAGTCATAGAATCATAGTATCATAGAATATGCTGAGTTGGAAAGGACCCATCAGGATCATGGAGACCAACTCCTGGCCCCGCACAGGTCACCTCAAGAATCACAACATGTACCTGAGAGTGTTGTCCAAACACTTCTTGAACTCAGAAAGGCTTGGTGCTGTGACCACTTCCCTGGGGAGCCTGTTGCACTGCTCAACTACCCTCTAGGTGAAAAAGTTTTTCCTGATATCTAACCTAAACTTCCCCTGACTCAGTTTCATGCTGTTTACTCAAGTCCTGTCATTGGTCACAAGAGAGAAGAGATCAGTACCTACCTCTCTTCTTCCTCTTGTGAGGATGTTGAAGAACACAATGAGGTCTCCCAAACAAGTGACCTCAGAGCCACTCCTCATACGGCTTCCCCTTACATCCTTCCTAGCCTTGCAAAAGTGGAAGTATTACCAAGTTTAAAGTTGCAGTTTAAATTTGTCCCCTACGTGGTGACTTCAGTGGCATATGAATGCTGACCAGGTGACCCATGCTACTGACCAGCCACCACCTCGTAAGTCAAGCCCTCTACGCAGTGACCCACTCATCTCCCACACTCTTGTCAGTTTGCTTCACTGTGTGGGCACACCTTGCACATCAAATTAGCCAAAGGGAATGTATGTCAAGCGTGGATAATCCTGCAGCAAAGTTGTTTCATCCTGTTAACTGCTGCAAGGAGGTATAGAGGCTGCAGCAGCCACTTGGGAGTCCGCTGTGTGTGAAAAGACATTTCAAAGCCCTTTACACATTGTGAGCTAATGACTGGTGATTTCATTTATCTTAATTCTGATAATAAATAACAACTCCAACTTAGCACTTGCAGATGACTGGACTCCAACTCAATACCGCCTTTTTTAACTCCCCAGCAGAGCACAACTGTTCAGTTTTCATTCCTTTTTGTTCTCCTATAATTTTTATTAGGCTGAAACCCAAAAGTCATATGTTAATGCCTGTTACTCCAGTATTGCCAGTTTTTAATCAATCTATATATGCAAAAGTTTAAAAACTGCAGTGTCACCAGAAATCAAATCCAACAGTTTTACCCTGCTGACCTGAGTTTCATTACCAGAGAAAATTATGATGGGGAAGAGCCGAAAGCAGAGAACAGGAGCACTAGTAAAAGGTCTCACTCACACAAATACACACACAGTAATACCACCAGCTTGGAAGTCAGCTCATACACAAAAAAAGGTCAAGTACTTTCAGGTTCTGGGAAATTAAATTGGTGTTTCACTGCACGCAGAAACAGAGCTGCTGGAATCTCTGAATATGGCTCTTATTAAATGTCTGTTATTAATTGTCCAGTAAGTCATAGTTGGCTATTTCTCTGCTTAGGAGCTGCTGAAGTCAGGGACAGCCTGTCGGGCTGTTGTAGCACTTCATAGTGTCTTTCTACTGGTAAGTTATCTTCGCATGGGGTAACTACTCCTTCTTTATCACTGAATTAAATATCACTTTCTGCAGCTCCCTGTACTGATGGGAAAGGCCTTTCAACCAGGCTGGGTGGCCAGCAAGGCTCAACCTCTCTACTCCCCGCACAGCTCAGCGTCACCCCACAAGTGGCTTCACCAGGCCAGGGGGGATAATTTGGTGCCTGTTTCCACTGCCACTAGGTAATGATCTTCTGCGCACCTTGGTGCAAAACATCCCCTGGCTCAAGCTGAGCCCACCAAGGCACCGCTGCGGTGAACTCACCAAGTCCCAGCAGGGTCAAGGTCACCCATCTTAACAGGTCACCCTTCACCCAATAATTTTCAGCTCTCTGCGACTCTTTAGGGTCTCTTTACATAATCTGCCGCTCCAAACACAAAGCCAATTTTTTTTTTTTTTTTTTTTTTTTTTTTTTTAAGGTGACCACTTAAAAGGCGCCGTGACCGGGGAGGGGAGCGGGGCGCCCTCCCCCCCCGCCGCCGCCAGGTGGCGCTGGGCAAACAGCGCGGAGCCCCCCGCTCGGCCGGCAGGGCGGGGACACGCACCCGAGGGGCGAGGGGACACACCCGGGCCGTGGGGACCCCGGAAAGGACGAGCGAAAGAAGGAATTTAAATAAATAAATAAATAAATAAATGGATAAATAAAGCCATCTCTCCGGGCCCCCAACCCTTCCCCCGTCATATTCCTTTTCTGCGATATGGCAAAGCAACCCCATTTAGGCTTAAATTTTCCATTCAGCCTCCAAGCCATTATGCAAGATGTTATGGTGAAGCCTGCCAGTATTTGCTCTTGAATATCAAAACAGTAAGTTACAAATGCAGGAGGCTCAATCTGTTCCTGAGTTAACACCACCGAAATGAGCCTAATTAAACCAGGAAATCGTGGATCGTGTGGGATTACATGAAAAACATCTTTGTTTTTCAAAATTTTGAGATAGCACATAATGATCTCCAAAGACAGCAGTCTACTGTTTTGACAGCACTCTACCGATAGGTGACAAAATTATGCAGTGGACATAATTAGTTCCTCATTTTTCCTACCCAACCCAGCTCACAGATTCCATTTTTACAAGCAAAGTTATCTTAATTTTATCATGGAAAACCACATTCTTTTAAATATTTGTAACTTTTTAAGTTCAGCGTTGTTTAATTCAGATAAAAGCAGGAGACATCAAGTCTAAATGAAATTGGAATTAAAAGGACTAGAACAAACTTCTTCCCTAGGGCCAGGGTTTCAAAGCCAGTGCTGTCAAGACTTTCTTGCTTGAGAATAAGGTGGTGGTATTCAGCACGGAACTGAAAGCCAAAACTAAGAGCACAATCACGAGCTGTCATATTTGAAACATTCCATCCTTTTTCTTTTCATTGCTTTGCTTTCTGCATTGAAATGTTGAAGCCCTGAATCTTAAAAAACTCCACCAACTTCATTTCTTTCAACAGACTGGAAAGAAGCATCTAGATAATATTTCATAGGGTGACACATCCTCATTCTGGTGTTATGGCTGTTGAAGATCAATTGTCACACTCCTATGCATTTTCAACGTATTGATGCTGATTTAATAAGCCTGTTGTTTTGAAAGCTATTGTAGAAGACTAAATTTTATCCAAACTACTATTCAGCACTGGGGAAATGGGGAAGCAGAGTTTAATACATTTGATATTACACACTACCCAGAGATTGTGTGCTTAAATAATTTTTTATTAATATTAAATTGTTGTTTATTCTGTAGTTGAACCACAAATATGCTTGTTGGCATGGGCATGTGTGGTATGCTACATTTTATTTTAGTTTGCCTTCTGTGGGCACACGTCATCCCCAGGAGAAAGTCTTCTATCTGATCAAAGTTGATAGGAACTTCAAATGAGATTTTAGAATTATCTTTGTGATACTGACTTAAAGCTCCTACTCCCATCGTGACTGGTTTACTTTGCTTGCAAGAGCACAAATACCTTATAAATCCTGCACACCAGAAACTACGAATTCTTTTTTTGCCTTTGCTTTCAACTGCCCACTTCCAGGATACATGTTATGCATGCTTACCCAATTTAATAGACATAAGTATTTAGAAAAAGATAGACTTCAAAATGAAGGAGAGATGAAGGATTTTTTTGAGTGCTGGAAATTGCAGATTTTAATCTCTGCACCATTTGAAAACCCCAGGGCTTTCATGGGCAAGCTGGCACCTTTCCTTTCTGTAGCAGCTCCAGGGTGCCAGCAAATTTGAGCTGTGCTTGCTTCCCTAGAGCACCGTGAGCTTCACACATTGATTTGCAACCACTGCATTAGGAAGGAGAAAATTATTCCCTAAGCATGACTTCACTCCCCTCTGCTATACCTTGTCTCATAAGGGGAAGGGAGCATCCTCTCTGTTTGGAGCCCATTGCCCTACACGAAAAATCAGACAAGGAATCAAAAATTTATTATTATGATCAGAGTATACCAGGCTACTCGCTCAAGTCTGAAGAGCAGTATCAGGGAACAAGTAAGTCAAATCCAAGTCTACTTTGGGAACTTTGCCACCTTCTCTTTCCATAAGTTTGAAGAAAGTCTGAAATAAAGGATTTCCCAAAGACTTTCAGGAAGGTGAGGCAGATGGATAAGACATTTAGAAATAGAAAGAGGCACTCATTATGAAAACTGCAAAAAGTACCTTAGGTCATTATTAGATATATTAGTAGTATCCTTATTAGCCTCCTATCTGATTCAGAGAAACACTGAAACATACTGTTCTCAGGAGGTCAACAGCAAAGGTGGTACACAGATCGATGATATTTCTGCTGATGTACAAGCATGTTTCTTCTCCCTCCATCCCCTCAGTTCTCAAACTAGCCTGTAACTTACTCCTCATTTTATATATATAATTACTTGCTGTTACCCCTGCTGTGCTGAATATTCAGGAAGCGAGAATGTGTCCTCCAAATGCCACAAATGCTAAAGCTTCAAATGATGCCCATTTTGAACATGGAGTAAAACCCCACAGCCCATACTTCAGGAGGCAGAGCTATTACTGTTGACCACAAGGAATGTAACACCACCACAGGGAAAGAAAATGCCTCCCTGGCTTAGCTTCCACAAGGTGTCAACTTTTATGGGTCCTGCTCCCATTTAGCTAGTTTATAAAATGCTCACCAATTTAGAATCAGGCTCAGTCAAAAAGACAAAGTCACAGTAGCAGATGCTGTGCAAGTACTAGTGATAGGAAATTTTACATGTGCATGTCAACTACAAAGAGCAGTGGAGAGCAGAAGACATAAAAACATAGGATTTTCCTTCCCTGCATAGTCCCAGACATACCCATACTTGCTTAAGTGCAGCACAAAAAAACCCTAGATGTAAGAGTGTCAGGGAGGAATGGTAATTGCAGTAACCTTGGGGAATTGAAAAAACTGACCTCAAAAGACAGAGAGCAGGGCAGTTCAGCTGTCTACTGAAAGAATAAATAGGACATCAGCAACTAAGATTGCTAGGAAGAATTGCTATTCAGCTGCATTCAGGAGAAGGAAGTTATGCTGCCACTAGGAGAGGGGGCATTGAACAGACTGAGCACTGAAAAGCACAAAATCCTTACACTACTTGAAATGAATTCTTTTCATGGAGATTATCTCATTTTCAAAATTTTGTTGTGCATGTTGAATATTTGGGTGCAAGGCAGAGGATGGTAAAAGGAACAAGACTCTCCTCATTGTTATGAGGAGAGCCAGCTGAGGCTGGCTCCTTTTTTTCCTGTGAAGAAAGAAACTATTGGCAAGGGCACAACAGATGCTGTCCTACTCTCAGAAAATTCCCGGTGCTATGTTCTGGAGAAGGAAAAGAAAAAAAAGGGAAAAGAAACCATACAAAGCATGCAAGCTACTCAAATCCTTTTGGGCTCCAATGCCTCAAACATGAGATCTGAGCCTGCTGGAAATCTTGACTTTCAATTGCATTGACTCTGACACCCAAGTAGGGGTGATAAAGAAATTTCCATGCCAATGATTTTAGCAGAAAATACTGAGTCATGCCACTAAACTCCAGCTTAAAAAAAAAATAAAACAAACCCAAACCAAAACAACACAACACACACACGCACACACACACATCTGCTTTCTGTAGAAAATATCAATGCTTAGTTACAAAGTTTCTGGCAGAGAGCTGAAAACTTTTTGGGTTTTCAATGAACCTTGGAATTGTCAAGTTTAATGGTGTTCTAGTCATGTTTGGGACAGAAGTTTAGGTACCGTGGGAGCAGAACTTTCTGGAAGAAAGCTAAGCCATTCAGGCAATTTCTATTACTAGAGTTTTCTTATTCAGGCACCCCACAGTGGAAGCTGGGTGTTTACGTCCCACTGCTGACTCTATTCAGATTGATGTAGCCACAGCAGAGTGCCAAGGATGCTATGATAGTTTGGCACTTAGTCAAATTTTATTTCTGACAGGTTAAACTGGAATAAGTAAATCACTGTCATGTCTCAAAGCACTTTTTTTTTCCTTTTCTGTTTCCCATGTCTGTTTTGACAGCCTATCCTGCACTCAGCCTAAAAGGATGAGCTGTATAAAATAGTTACAGCCTGTCACAATCCTGAAAATAATCTGCTGGATATCATTTTCCTCCCCTTGACTATCCAATGTGTTTGTCTCTCATCATTAAATAATGCAACAAAAGCAGTAAGCATGCTTGCTAACATTTAAAAAGTCGATGGAATCCAAGGAGCTTTGGCTAGCCTTTCCACATGACTGGTTTGTTTTAAGAAATGTTAATTTATCACATATCCCAGCTGGAAAATAGTTTACCAGGTAGAGTTGGAAACTTATTCCCTTATCAACAAAAAATGTTTCAAGAGCAGAAAACAAAAACAGTGCCGTAGGATGCAGTAGAAAGAGCAAGGAGAATTTAGGCAGAGTGATAGTAAGTCGAAATGGAATTTGGCAACCACACTAGAGCTCAACAACATATCAAACTTAATGATCCCAAGTTTTGCTTTACATCTTCTATGAAATACGTTAAACATGAACAAAGTGAACAACAGAACATAAGTAACTAAAAATATTTAATACTACAATGCCCAAAGTGATACAAGGTCAGACTTAAGAGAGAGGAGTGGAAAAGCTTCATCTTCAAAGCCAGGTTGCATAAGGCCTTGAGCAACTTGGTCTAGTGGGAGATGTCCCCACCCATGGCACTGGGGGTTGGGACTGGATGATCTTTAAAGTTCATTCAAACCCCTTAACATTCTATAATTCTATGACAAAACAAAACTGAAACAATGTAACAATGTATTGTCTCTAATATTTTATTTTTATTTTTTGATTTTCAAAATCGGAAAGAGGAAAACAAGTAGGTGTTATGCAGTTCATTAAGCTCTCATGTAAATTCATTTAGCAGGATTGTGTATAATACACCAACTTGTCTAAGGACACGGAGGGTTGTGTGTAAGTTTAAAATCATTAACTACTGTTATCTGATAACAAGCCCCAAACCTGTGACATCCAAGTTTATTAAAAGTGAAAGGGTGACAAACATGAAATCCAAGCACTCCTATTCTTCTCAGCCTTTCCTTCATTGTAGCACCAGCCAGAAGGGTTTTGGACTATCCATAAAACGTTTGGCAAACAAAGACCCTGTTAATTGACAAGCTATTGCTTTTACTGCTTCCTACCACAACTTGTGGGAATCTTTTAGACCCAAATCAATTCTGCACACAAGCGTTCCCATGAGATGCCACACACATTCCCATTTAAAGCCACTTACGAGAAGTGCTACAGCCATCTCTGGTAAAACCTTTGTCTTCACTGGCACTTCTGAAAACACGCGCAACCCTTTCATCCCCTGCTGGCCAGCAGGTTCTTGTTTTGCTTGTTTGTTTGCTTATTTACCAGGTTCTTTGTTTTCTGCCATCTTACTGCTTTGCTTTTCCTCTAAGATAGATCCTTGCCTTTGCTAGGAGCGACTTACAGCAGAGATGTTTGCAATCTTCACTGCACCCCAGTGCCAATAAAAAACAGTCAGAAGCTGCCTATTAACAGCTCTCCTTTACTGTTAAAGCTCTGAGTACTTAATTCTTCTTTGTCAATAAGAACAATTAATCTCAGCCTGTTAATTACGAAGAGTTTAACAAGACAGGGGATAGATACCTTACAGCGTAAGCTATTCCTTTGCTCTCAGGAACAACAGCAACCTGCACTCGTGGTATAAGCCCTTATTATCATCATTTAAAAGTGGTCAGCCTGCATTACTGTTTTCTTGATATGCTTTAGGAGTGAAAAATCCATCCTGCTCTGTGTATTCATTTTCTTTAGATGACAAGAAGTCCTGGACATTTTTCCTCTGTACTGGAGGAGGTTGTTCATGCAATGCACAGTTCCAGGGCGCTGTTAATCAGCATTCACCTGGGCCCTTCAGGTACACAGGAAGTTTTAAGTCTTTCACGGCTTCTAGTATCACCTAATTCACTAATTACCATAATATCATCTTGGATCATAAAACTGCAAAGACAGTCTCTGTCCAAACAAGAGCCTTATAAAGGCAGAGCTCCTTCCTCCAATTCCTCAGTGTTTCCACCCTCCTGCTCCACCAGGAAAAATTCTCTGCAGAAATCTGTCAAATCAGACTTTCATCTTTCTTCACATTCTTCTTTCATACTCTTTTCTCTTAGGGACAGAAATACATGTCCTTAGGACATAAAGCACAACAGGTACTCATCTTTGACTGCTGCCGATACATGCCATCTCAGAAATAATAACTGGATAGTGCTACCTATGTGAAACGAAGGGGAAGAAGGAAGAACAGCTGGAACCCCTCCGACTGCACACCGAGAGGAACATGGAACATGCTGCAGCATGAAAGGTAAATTTGAGCTGAATTCTGCAGGGTACGAAGGGCAAGCAAAAGGCTCTGAAGAAGGAAGGGATACGAGAAAGATACTGCTTTTCTGGGCCCATGATCCTTAAAGAATAATCTAGACTTTCACAGAGCTGCTCCATATCTCTATTCCCCTCAAAATGTGCCCAAACTGGGCACAGTCTCTAGCTGCACAGAAAGACTCATTTGATTCACACCAAAATTAAAAGTATGATGAAGAGTTTCTGCAGCCTGACCTGGGAATACACTTGGACTAGGTGGGTTAGGAAGCTCTGCAGGTAGGAGAGATGTAGGACAAAATTCAAACATCCACGGAGGGAGAAAATGAGACCTTGCCACAGAAAAACACTTTCTAATGTCTGAGATTTTAAGTGCTTATGAATATGAATAATTTACACTGAATAATTACACTGAATTATGTCCACTTGCACTGCTATGCCACAGTTTACTTCTATTTCAGAAAAATTGCTATTAATTTAATATTAAATATTAACATTTAATTAATATTTAATATTAATATTAAAGTTTTTAACTTTACTCCATTACTTTTATTAAAATTATTTTTTATCTTTTTGTCAGATACATTTTTTGAGAGAAATCAAAAGAAAGATTAAAAATGGCTATGCATCTCAATGAGATAAGAGAAAAAAAATCCACTGTTTTTAAACATTCTTTTTTAACGTCCAAATTATTTTCTTTAAACTTTGATCTTTAAAAAATTAAGGGAATTTAATATTTCAGACATGGAACATGTAGTGTACAATCCCCGTGGAAGTAGGTATACTTTTTGAAGCCTGAAGAAAATCAGATTTAAAAAAAAAAAGTAACAGGAGACTGTCTATGGCTCCATGCAGCTTTATGTTTCTTGCTAAAGTTCAGTATATACCAAGTCCTTGGCTACCTGTGCAGACAATACTTCACATACCTGGAAGATTGGGGTTTTATTAGGCTATTGAGAAAGCCAAACTTTCTAACGTTGCAAAAAATCTGCACACAAACTTCTAGGTGGTTCCCAGAGACACAGTGAGTAACCCTTACTTACTGGTCTTCATTTGCATCCACTCATAAGCCAACCACTTCTACTAATGTCACTAACTTTGAGGATGTGAACACTCCTCCTAGCAAAAGATCAACTCTTTGCTTTTTCAACCCTATGCACAACTCTTTAGCCCCTGAGTGGGGGCAGACAGTGTCTGCTGGAGTTTGGAGCTGAATCAAAGCAGCTGAAGTACAGGGAAATTTGGGAAGATCAGCGTTTGGCTCTGCACTGAGGATGGAAATTTGAATTTGAATTATCTTCAGCCTTTAGTGAGGATACATTTAACTGCATGCTCCTCTGAATTTCCCAGTAGACTGGTGTTCCTCCCCCACAGTCTACTGTGATGGGAATGTATTCCAGCAGCTCCCAATACCAGTTAAAGCCAGGCCTTTAAAGCAGTATCAGGGTACTTAATTACCCAGCTGACTGCAGGGGCAGGATCAGTCTTGGCTATCTTCAGCCATCTCTGAGGCCAGGGAGCTGGGTAGGCTCCCTCTCTAGTTAGTGGAGGAAGATAAGCATCTGCATAGAGTAATCCATCCCACCTCTTTCTCTCTCTCTCTCTCTCTCTCTGCATTAACTGAAGAGGACTTCAGATAAGTAGTTCAAATCAGATACATTACTTCTGAATAGCTGGAGCTAGAGAAGATGAATTCCACTCTCAACATACAAAACACATATGTAGTTTTTCATTACTTATCACAGTTTAAACGCCTGTTACTCACTGATTTAGAAACAGATTTTTCTTGCTGCAATTCCCTTTCCTTTGTGCAAAACTTTCGTTATTCAGTTTTTGCACCCTAACACTCAGGAATATGAGCGACGTTTCTTGCATGCACACACCCACAAGTGCACCTGCAGACCAGTAGCTGTGTGCGTCCCAAGTCCCCCTGAGCAGCGGTGTAAAAGCCTCCGATGGTGCAAAGGAGATTGAGCAGAAGCTGCTTTTCGATTCAGCTCTCCAAGGGCCCCAAATCACCATGCTCCGCTTCCAGTCATTTGGGTTTCACTTGTTCCAAATCATTTTGGAACAGCAGCTAAGAGGCCAGCATTGCTTTCGCGAAACAGTGCCGTTTGGGGACCAAATGTGCATAACCACCCTGCCAATGGTTGTCCCCATGATCTGCTTCCCTGAAGGACAGACACACGATGCCACCTTTCCCACTCCCAGCTCTCAGCCATCTCAGCAATGCCGTAATCCAGCCTCCAATCATTTCCCACGCAGGTCCGCTTCCCTCCTCCCCGCAGGGGTGTGGAGGAAGGCACGTCCTGGGCCGTGGCGTCTCCATAGTGCTGCGCGCTCTCAGCATGGTGGTACCTCGTACCGCCGCATGCCTCGCATGCCGAAACGCGCAGCGCCCATGCTCTGGGTAACAGTGCTGTGAGTCAAGAGGGGCTAGTTATGAGTTTGGATACTACCATTTAGAGATAAGCTTCTCCGTGGTTACCGCTCTCACACAAGGTCACTTTCCTGCCAAACCTCCTCTCCTCCCTCCCTGGCTCTCTCTCCTTCCCCTCCACTTTTTTTTTTTTTCCAAACGTGCTACATCAAAAGAGAAAATGAAAACATTTACGATAATCACAGTCTGACTATTTTAATGCAGGCTGTAGGAAAGGAAACATGTAAGCCAAGTGCTCTTACTGTGCAAGCAGAAACACACTCTCGACCTCATAAAAGTAGTATCTGAGAAATAACACTTGATTAAAGCAGCCAGTCCTTCATTTAAGTAGGTGCTTATGGTAGGGAAAATAGCCAAGGTTTCTCTAGAACAGGCTGCTGTCCTGTCACGAAATGCAGGAACAGGCCAGACAGTTGAATTACTGCAAGACAGCTGGGTTTCAGCCGAGGTGCGAGGAGATCCCTATTATCCCATCCACCTTTTCTACACAAATGCCTCTCCCCAGAGAAACTGAGTCATTAAAAGCCAGCTCGTTCACTCCTGACAGGCAATATGCATTGAGTGAGAGGTGATACATTCTCATTTTCAGCAAGAAATCTTAGTCACCCCAAGGAGCAGCTCGCTTAGGAGAGTGGTAATGGAATACAGGGCCTTTCATCTCCGCCTCGCTGCCGCAAGCACAGCCTGAATCGGTAACAACCCAAAAGTTATTAGTTAATGGTTTGTTTCAGTGACCTCCATGAAATGAGTTTGCTGGGTTTGGTCTGATTTTCAGTAGACAATAACTAGAACTACAATTGGTGTTAAACAGAAACTATATTAATGAGTTAAGTGCCTGGCAGGTAAGGACTGAGTGAATTGCCCAGGCATGGCTGTGCCATTGCTTTCTCTAACCTTTGGGGCCATGGAGCACATGGGAAGCTCTGCAACTGACCAGCCTGCTTCACCAAGACAAGGATCTCCAACTCCCAAGATCCCCATTTTGTCCTCAATTGCATAAAAAATGTGTCTTAAAAACAAACAATGAAACCCCCCCCAACATCTTAACAATCATTTCACGTTCTTTAGGCGCTCAATAGTATCTACTAGGCACCCTTTTGAGCTGAAAATACCACAAACTTGAACAACACAAGAGTTTTCCAAAGATGGGGCCCAACAGTCAAGGCCTCCTGATATGTACTGATTTTTGAGTGCACCATTTTGCAAAAATAAAATTCTTTTTTTTTAAGTAATTCCTCATTTTAATACATTTAGTGAGTGCAGATCAATGCTACATCTCTCCAGGAAAACAAATAACAGCCACCCCTCTTTACTTTCTTCCTATTCAATGCTGTCTGGAGTCCCAAGTCAGAACTACCCCTTGGAAAGTGATGGTCTATGGAGTCCAGAATAATCCACCATTAGAAAAGTTTACTCCCGAGTGAAATGCAAAATTTACTCTAAAGTGAAAGGGGTTGGAATCCTTACACACACACATCCTCAAAATATCTTAGCAGTAATTTATGTTACTTCCTCTTCCACATTTCCATGAAAGACTTGCTAAATAGTTACAATCTGAAATCCCAGAAGAAATCTAATTTGGAGTGAGGAGCTTCCTTTTTTTTATGTGGACAACTTACAGCCCATCACCCACAAGCCTGCTCCCATCACATGACTAGATAGGTATCTTTAAATAAGGCATCCATCCACCAACTGCTTAGATAAGAGATTCACTGGAGACCCATTCCAAAAGGGAATGGATGCAAAGCAGGCAGCAAACCACTATCACAAGCCCTAAGGATGCTCCCATTATTTACTTCAAATTTAATTCTATAGGCTCAAATTCTGAAGGAAACTGGCAAGAGGGTAAAAAAAAGACTTTGCAAAGAGAGGGATGGGAGGTCTGGTGTGGCTCACGCATAGATGGCATTTCTTTGGCTGTCAATAAGATTCAAAATGAGAGCTGGACATTTTATACAGATGTTATTAACATCCAAAACAATCATGCTGTCTTTCTTGGAAGTTAAGCCTCTTGCTTGAGGCTTTAAATGTCTTTCAGTAGCTGATGTGTTTCCTTCCCTAACATAGCTGATACTAGTAACTGTCAAGGTAAGATCCTCAGGAGGGACCCTATATTCCTGTATTTCTTTATATTGCTCTCCCTAAAGATCTCCCACCCCCCATGCTCTTCTCAGCACAGTTGCTTTTGATATTTAGAGAACAAAGGAAAGTTGATCAAGGAGATGTTGGCACACCAATAATTGGGCAATAGGCAATATCTGTACAGTACTTATGAATGAGCAAAGCACAACCTAAAAAGAATTAAGCATTTCTCCACAAACTTCTCAACCACTCAGACCTGCCTTCCCCTGGGGAACATAACTAAGGAAAGCCAGAGCTGCTCTACAGCTGAACTGAAGTGAGAGGGGGACCCACAAGGTACAGAGGGAGCAATGGTTCTCAGCCTGGGACAGAAGGCATTTGGCAGAGCAGGAGCCCAGGGTGTATATCACTGTGACATGAGTGGTGGCATATTTTCATTATTACAGGATTAAAATTAAAAAAAAAAAAATTACCTGAACACCCTAATCTCCATAGGAACAGTAATGATATAATGTGAATTAATTTTGCAGATTACCAGCATTTTTTTTCCCCACAAAACAGCCTAAGTTCTCTGTAGCAGCTTCATTAAATGTGTGCCTATGTATAAATATATACTAATTTTTGAAGTCCATCTTTCCTCCTTTTTTTATTTTATTTTCATGATGCAGGAGAACCGTGTCTGGTACTGACAAATCTCTCAGCATTCTACTGAAATGTAAAGTTCCCCAGCCTTGCATATTCTGCTGATAACCAGCCCACAAATTGCAACAAAAGCAGTGATCTGAACTTTGCATTTTACTTGTCTCACAGATTACAGTAATGAAGTCAAAGTTATTTACCCCAACTCATACAGCATTATCTCTTAACTTAATGGAAGTGAAAAAGAAGCCTGTGCTCTTTATCCAAAGGATGCAGTTATTACTTCCTCTCTATATTGTTGCTAATCAAGAATAAAATCCAGGATGCTTTTCATTAAGCATCAAGCCAAAAAATCCAGCTTTTTGTCTCCTCCTGCATGATCCCATCACAGAAAAAGCACCACTAATTCAACAGATCAGCCCTTTCCCAAATATCTTGCTTCATCTGCATACAGTGTAAGGTCACAAAAAAGATTATAAACTCAGAATGTGAGCGATACCATGTATTAATGCCACAAATTCTTTAATATAAACCCAAATTCCAAGAGAAGAATGCATAATAGTGTTGAATTCCTTATATTTTTTGCTTTGTTATGGCAATAATAATGTGCCTTTTGAAGTTCAGACAGGGAGATACAATGCCAAAAGGCAAATACTTACAATACAAGAGCACTTGGTACATTTATTTCCTTGAGGCCTAAATTCTTCTCCTTCATCGTAAAGTCTCCCTTCAAATACACAACCTGGAAAACAGCATTTGAATAAGTTTAGCTCAAGGTAGCATGCTGCCTTTTCTCTATAACACACCCCACTGCAGAGCAATATGAAAAACAAATCATACCATCCTCTCTAATACAGTATCACAGAATCACAGCATCACAGAATCATACAGGTTAGAAAAGACCTCCAAGATCATCAAGTCCAACCTTTGTCTGGTCACTACCTTATCAACTAGACCATGGCGCTAAGTGCCATATCCAGTCGTTTCTTGAACACCTCCACAGATGGTGACTCCACTACCTCCCTGGGAAGTCCATTCCAATGTTTAACAACCCTTTCCATGAGGAGATTCCTCCTGATGTCTAGCCTGAACCCCTCTTGGTGCAGCTTGAGGCTATATCTTCTTGTCCTGTCTCTAGTTTCCCGGGAGAAGAAACCAACCCTCACCTTATTACAACCTCCTTTCAGATGGCTGTAGAGAGCGAATCACTTCAGAAGAATACAAGTCACTTCAGAAGCCTTAACAAATCCTTAAAAATCCCTAAATGTCTTTTTTGGGGGGAAAGAAAAAATCATTCTATAACAGAGAAATTTGCACCAATGAAGTAGAGGCTAGGTCAAGTCTTCCATTAGAAGTGGCTTTAAAACACTTTTTTAAGCTGTTCGCTTTTTACTAACTTATTCTTACTCTCTGGGTTTATATTAGATGCTGGCAGATATTACAACTAATCAAAATATAATAAAACCATTAGATCACAACTGGAGTAGTGTTTGCCTACAAAACTTCTGTTAAAATAAAATCAGCCTCAAAAAACCATGGTAATTTGCCTCTGTGCTTCACAAAGGGAACCCACTCCCATTCCCCTTCAAAAAGTGAATCTCCTTTTTTTAGGATTACTCTTATACTTTCCCTCTAACAAAATCATGGTCATCAGCCAGGCAAACCCAGCTGACAGACCCTCTGAAAAATTACATAAATACATCTGTGGATATTGCCACAGGCTATTGCCTATGTATCCCCTAGTTTGCATGTCCTCTACTAAAAAGTATTAAGCAGGTTCTTCTTGTGTCATTTTGTGCATTGCAAGTCACCAGCCCACATTTTAGTAACTGGTTAGATACAGCAGAGAAGTTAGAGGCAGCCTCACAGGTAACAATGGGTATCATTAGAAATACAGTTGCACATGTAGAACAGCATTTTCCCATAAAATCTCACCTGGACACACAGGACAACACATTCCCCTGAGTCTGGAAGGGTTTTTGCAATGAACAACACACTGTACTTCTGACTCAACTATCACTCCTTCCTGTAAAACATGCAGATCAGACACGTTCATTGTTAGCACTGTGGTTGCTTGAACAAGCAAAAAAATCCCATTTACTAGCAGTACAATTAAAGCTCAGCATATGCTGCAAAGCACTGGATTTCAAAACCTCTTTTTCTCTGTACCTGCTGCCTGGTATCATGATTCGGGTTAATCCACAGTCAAAAGATCCACTTGAGTCTCCCTGACTCCAGACACAGGATTTGCCTTAAAATGCATCAGGTAAGAAATCTAGCATCCTCTTAGGAAAAGGAATCCTGCTTTATCAGGAATCCTTAACCTCGGTAATCTGCCATGCAGCTCTCGTGAAAACAGGCCAGACACAAGGCATTCTCCTCCCTCTCCCATTGGATGAAAACAGACTTAGAAAGCAGATAAAAGCATCTTGTTCTGTAGAGGGGAGACACTTATCTTTGATGTTTTGCCTGATAAGTATTAGTAAATTAACATTTCCTGTACTTATTCCAGAAGTCAAGAGTCCTCCTGAACAAATCTGGGTGTGAGGTTCTGTGCCCAAAAGGCTGTTACCTTTTTTTTTTCTGCTTGCAGTTTTGCTGTTGGAAGCAAGGGAAAACTTTTTTAAATGTGTGGATCTAGGGTAAACAGGACCACCCAGTTTTGCATTTAGACACTGAAACAGGCAATAAAGAACTGATACTTTCATGCAGCATATCTAAATTCACATAGTGAGTATCTTTTCATGAAGTGCAAGGATACAGAATACTGCTGTTCCAACTTCAGTCTTCTCAGTGTACTCATCTTTAAAAATGCAGGTGGGTTTCACAGAGCAGAAGTATTACAGAACAAGAGAAAACCATGAAACTCTGTTCTGTTAGTAGAAGCTCTTCATACTCATTCATCTCTCCTCCTTCTAACTGCCGTTCTTAGTAGCTGCCTGAGTGTTATTATTAAAACCAGCTCAAATTGTCATCAAAATGGCAGACCTATTCACAGAGAGAAACTAAAATTGCCGACATAATTACTTGGTTTGAATCTGAAAATCAATAATCTTGAAAATGTTATGGTTGCAGATAGGCAAGCTACCAAAAATACCACTGTGTTAACAGTGCGGGAGCCCAGGAAATGAAGATCTGGTTGTGGGTTTCTCTTAAAAAACATCCCAGGTAAAACCCAGGGATACATACACACAGAAGTGTCCAATTACTAAAATAATTTGTATCTCACAAAAGGCTTAGCATGCTGGAAAAAAAAAAAAAAAAAGACATATTTCAAGGTCAAGATAGCAGGAAATGGCATGGCTGTGTACCTCTCTTTCAGTTTGGGTATGGGGATACTCAAGTCATTTAAAACCTATCCTTCTGAATGTTTGGTTATAGCTGGCCACATCTGAGTGGATTTAAATTAGTTTAAATTCAAAGTCCATATTGTGCTTTGGGTATAAAATATTTCGGGTTATTTGGACTGGATAAACAAAGGCTCAGAATTTCCTAGGAAAAGCTTACAACTCAATTAGCACAATGTTTATGACATCCTTACCTGGCACTGGTATGTAACACAGGGATTGCTAGGGAGGTGCCATTTCATAGAGCTGTTGTACGTACGTCCTTCAAAACTGCAATCTAGAGGACGAGACAGAAGCACATCAGTTCCGTTGAATGCAATCTTGTGGGAAGCTGCTGATGAGGATCATAGAGCAACATCCTAAACGTAACCTCCGCTCTCCCCTGGGTTAACAGAAGAGGTGGAGATGAGAGCTGGGACTAACAAGAAGGATCGTGTCCTGGGAGGGTGGCAGCAGTGCTTCCCTGAACATCTGCTGCTGATGCATGACTGGCCAAACTCCTTACTAACTCTGACTGTTCAAGACAAACCAAAATCAGCGACAATTTACTTAAAAATGAATGTTAGTGTTTATTGTGCAGTCCATTCTTGAACTACTCAGTCACTCATGCACTTGAACAGCGAGAGGGAGGAGAGAAGGTAAAAGAAGAGCTGGAAAAAGCATTCATTATCCAGTCTGGCCATGTTATCTTCATCCATTAACCAAAGCCCTTGTGAGAGCTCTTCAGGAAGTGCAGTTCAGCATGGATGAACTGACATTGGCAGAGCTACCTCTGTTCTATGCCTCTTCACTTTCATGACAGAAGGGATCACCATCCATATAAACTAAAAGCAGTGGAGGCATTTTGGAGTTCCATAGGGCTTGACTTTATATGTCTTTGTATGCTGTATGACATCTTTGTTAACAGAAAACAGGTTCGCTTGCCCCTGCACTGGATCAGCCTACATTTTTTTGTGCAAAATGAAGTTTCATAGAGCCATTTGGAAAACAAACAAACACCAAAACAAACATTAATTTTCACATTTTTATTACATGTTCCTACCAGTTTCCCTTCCCACTCTTTTGCTGTTTTCTGGTATTTTGCAAAAGAGAAAACCAAAAAAGAACAAAAAGAAAAGAAAATAACTCACCAGAGAAGCAAAACTAGAAAACACTTATAAAGTAGAAATAAAATATTTGGTTTTTTAAAAGTTATCTTATTAAAGCAAAATTGTTTCAATTAGAAAAATTTTTTGGAGACCAAGAGTGTTTCAGAGAAAAATTTTACAAGCAACACATACCCCATTTTCTGTGGAAAAATGGCCATTTTCCATTTAGCTTTTTTTCCATTTTAGGTTTTTTTACTAGTGTATTTTACTCAAAATTATCTCGATCAAAGAGCCCAACAGGATTCTTGCCAAAGACTTTGTATGAAACACAGACATGTACAAGGAGTCATAGAATCACAAAACTACAGTCAGTCAAACGATGCCCATGGCACCATTCTCTTGCCACATCCTACCATAGCAACTACTCTAAGTCATTCTCTGCTGTGTTGGTGCACTGTCCTGCTTTGGGTTGCATTTTACATCCTTCAGAAAATAAAGGCAATTTATCAGCCCTACATCAGTAAATCTTTCAGGCCACTATATAAGGAAAACTCAGGGGTCACAGCTCCGAAGTGAGGAGGAACTTAAAATCCCTATAAAATCATTCTGAATTCAACACAAAATTTAAAGGAAACACAATATATAAAGATCATTTGCAAATGTGTTCACTGCCTCTAGTTAAGATCCTATATAACAGAAGAGTTGTACTTCAGTATTTGCAGTATTTAGAAAATTTTTTTCTAGGCTAAATACAGAGCAACACAGGAGAAATTTGTAGATGCTGAGGCTATTTCACTTACCCAAGCTGAAAGACGAATGTTTTAAAAAGAGTTGATCGGTAGTCTGAGAGCTGGCTATGATTTCATCTTTGACAAATACTAGAAGGTACAAGGTATACACACGAATCTTGTATTTTTTAAGTAGCAAAGCCCCTATGACGTGATTTGTTCAGATTCTTAGTGTATTAAATACAGTTCTCTGAGCTCTCATACATGCAGGCCAACATGTCAAGAGAGAAGCATGAAGCCCTATACTCCTCTTACATGTTTTGAAGTCCCATTCTGAAAAACACTGAGTTAATCTAAAAGCACAGTCTCGCTTACTGCTCACTACAAACACTGATGAATGCAGAGTCGGTTCAATGTGTTTTAACATCCTCAAGTTGCAGAAGCCTAGGTCATACTGATCCCAATCCAAGAAACAGTTTACAAGTGTGAAGGACACTCAAGATGGAACAAGCTGCGTTGTTAAATATCCATGTGCATGTTTTACCAGAACCAAGATCAAGGGCCAGGCTGGAAACCAGCAACTGCAAAATACCTTGCATATTTGCTCAGCAATTATGTTTTTTAATTTAAAATGTTTCCTCCATAAGAAAGCTAATGATCCTGGGCTAATCTGCATGTACAGATGTGCATATTAAACTGAAACTTTCAGTTCCAGGATTAGTCTGGTCAACAAAGCATGAAGGTGGTTTGTCCATACAGTCTGCACTGCTCTTGCCTGAAGTGCATGTCCAAGCTATGCTATAAAATCCTCTGCCCTGCAGCACAAGCCATTGTCCCTGTGGAAAGCAGAAAAGGAATGGCACACCATATGAAACCATGGCAGGTAGAGCTTGCAGGCAGCAAAAGGGAAATTTAGAAATGAAGACCAGGATGGAAAAGTCTGCAGAAGCATTGGAGATACTAAGATTGCTCTTCAGCTTTGGCATGGGCCAGCAGGTTGAATAAGGGAGACAGAGCAGCACCCATCCAACGCCAATGCGAGGCATGGTGGGAGCTGGATTTCAGCAGATGCTCAGTTGAGGAAAACAGCATGAGGGAAGGGGAGAATTTGCCGGTAACACAAGCAGTCTTGGTGAGAGATGGGGGAAAGCTGAATGTCAAGCAAAACTGAAAAGGGTAAGAAAGGAGTGCTTTACAATCTCTGGGTGACACTTTAACCTGTTTCTGACCAGAGGTGTGCCCTGACACTCTGCCCTTTGGATGCCCTAGAGCTACACCCACCACTCACTCTTCAAAAGGAAAAAGAAACAAAGCCCACATACCAGCTAGTTTTTCTCAACCTCACTTTCAATGTACAAATCTCTCAGCTGACACCTGCAAACATACAGCCGGACTTTCCCAGTCCCACTACTCATGGCATGGAAATTTCCGAGCCTCACTTAAATTCAACTGAGTGAAACCTGCCTCATTCTATGTGCCAGCTCAGTCAAGCCATTCTGGCTCATCCATGGTTAAAGGTCCCTCATCTTTGCCTTGGAAAGTAGCAGTCACTGAGTATTTCGTGTTCAAAGGGATCAGCAAAGTCCCTGATGTCAATTTCCAAAACAGAATATGATGGAACATACTTCAAGTTCCTAAAAGTCTTTTTAAAGTGCTTTTTATTCCCTCAAAGCCCCTTGGAAATATTAGTACATTAACTTACTGTCTCCATCCACAATTTGAAAGCGCGAGCAGAAGAAAAGAATAAATTAAGAAAGATCAGAGCTTAGGACGATCACTTAAATGCCATCCCCTTACTTCTGCCCGAATACCTAATTAAAACAAAACTTTTTTAAAAAAGGGTCACAGAAGAGGTTTTCAAGAAGGTAAGCCAAAAAGCCTGAGAATGCTCAATGGAGTATGTGAAAAGTAACAGATTTGACATTAATAAGTAAATTTGATCCTGAGTCATATACCCTACCCTATAAGGAAAACCTTTAGGATTCCTCATATGGAAGGAAGTTAAATATCAATGGTCTACATCTATTTTAAAAGAGCTAAGGCGATTCATATCAGCGAAGGAGTGTGTCCTGATTTTTTAGTCTTTCCTGCTTCTTTCTTTAAGAATAGTTGGTGTTTTATTAATGTAAAATATTAACTTTCAGCTAGTTGCAGGTTTTGTTGCCATTACCTCCTTCAATCCAAATATTTCAGATAAGTCCTGGATAAACATGCAAGCCTAAAGTGGCTTATCTGAATCAAACCAAACCACTGAATACTTTGAAGTTTGCATACACAGTGGAAACTAATGTTAATTACTTTCTAGTCACCTCGTAAAGGCAAAATGATCCTCTAGACTTGAGTCCTTCCAGCATGAAAAAAAATTATGCTAAAATAGTTAAATAACTTCTAATTTGCTTACTTAGCAACTTTGTTTCAATGTTACGCATGCCATACTTGGGCACCTTAGTTTCAAACATAATAAACCAACCTTTGGCCAATTTCATTCAAAAGAACAATTTAATTCCAAAACAAAAATCCTCACATAAAATTGGACTGGAATAACAAAAGAGGCAAATTATAGCAGATTTTGTTATTGGCACGTAGACAAGTTGATGATCAGGAAGCCATTTGTCTTTCCAAATCCTGCAATTCTGATAAATGACCCTTTTTTCTTCTTCCCCAGACACCCCAGCACATAGCACCATCATGAAGATAGGGAAATTGACTGTAAGAGACAGTTTAGTAGTGCTAAAGCTCAACCAGTGTCCTCAACAGTTCATTAAAAACAACGCTTTATTACTCAATTTGACATTGCCTAATAAGATGCCAGAAGAGACTTGTGCTTATTTTAGGCTAATGAGAATTTTATAGACAAGTCATTTCCTTATTCTCCCAAGAGAAAGTGATAGATTGGTGCACAATAGACTAGCTCCCCATCCCTCATTTCTTCAGCATCTTTCTTCTCCTATTAAGTCTTTTTTTGCTTTCCCTCCACTTTCTATTTAAAAAAGTAACCTCTCTATTGGCATGGAAAATAAACATTAGGAAAAAGAAAACAGTCAGAAGACATGTTTTATTTAGTGTTTGATAAATTATTCCTCAGGGAGGTATCCAGGCATGCTAACACTAAATACCAGATCTAGCCAAACAAAAAACAACTAAACCCCCCCCCCAAAAAAAAAAACCTTGCACATTCTGCAGTATGTCCCTGGCATGAAATCTGTTGGCCACAATGAAAGAATTGTGAATCACACATACACCTATTATAAAATATATTTTCATATTTCTTAGTGATGGTAAAGCCATTGACAGCTACCAGAAAATTAAACTTCCTTTTGTGTAACCCTGGTCTTCATTTGTCAACACAGAAGCATGAAAATGTATACAAAACCTCCCATGCTTATCAAGACCAGCTCTAAACAGTGAAAATCCAACTCTTTCCTCTGTGACTGAGTACAAGCAAACCTATTTGCAGCTGAGCCATCACAACTACAATACCCAAGGGATGCAAGGCACAGGGACCATATAAAGGGTGCACAACACAGCAGAATAAAGTGGCCATGGGGGTGAGCTGTTCTGGTTCACAGGCATATGATGCAAAGCTGAGAAAATAGCAGCAGAAACAAACACATCAACTCCTCCCAGTGCTGTTTTTGCCCCCTGCACACCACTGGAACTGAATTTCGCCTTCCCAAATGTCTTACGTTCCATGAAGGTATGTACAGGGTGAAAAAAGTCACTCTGTAGGGTTCCGAAGAACCTAGTGATCCAAAATGCCACATAGTTAGAGCTGCCATTGAATCTTGAGCTGACACTTAATGTGCTTGCCAAGCCTGGCAGCTGGAGAACTGTTATCTCTCATGGTTATGAGCTTTTTCACGAACGATGTTGCTTGATGGCACAACTATTTGCCATTTACACCCAGTTTCCTCATACTAGCAAAATCATTCATGATCAGCACAGTTTGCAGCTTCAAAGTCAAATACTGAAAGAAATTCTTATTCCAGTATTACATGTCCTAAAACATTTATCATGTTGTTCCAGAGAAACATAGCATTTAAAAACATTAAAATAAAAATCTGGGTAACTGATATTTGACTGCAAAAGTATTTATGACAACACGACAAAACAGTTCATTAGAAGTTTCTTACATAAATGGAAAATTATATTCAGCAAGGGAATATCCAAAATTGTAGGTGCTACTGAACACAGTAGGATACACCAGACATTCAAGGGATATCAAAAGTATATGCAAGACCTTTGCAAGAAGAGTCAACTCAAAGGAAGAATGGAGAGATAGAGACCTTTTCTTAGGCATAACCATAAGTAATTAAAACTGGCATCAGGATTATACTGGGTGGTACTGTCCCTGATGGTTATGTGTCACTGCTTCAAAATCTCTGCCTTTGCTTGAAATACAAAGCTAAAAACTGAATGAATGCTGACATGAACCCGTACTTCCAGCCGCAAGAAAAAGGCCTCCTGATTTGGAGCTGGAACACATTACCAAGAGGCTCAGAAGCAGTGGGAAAGACCAATAGAAAAGTTAAGACATCTTTTCCCTTAACCAGTCTCTGACAGATGCCAGGACTAGATTATTCAGGTGAAGGTGAAAAAGACCTTTTAGGAAAATATCTATATTGTCTTCCCGTCCAATCCCATCCCCCTCCATCCATGTTATCATCCCTTGTCTCTGAGAGCTTGCCTTAAAGCATGCAAGGGTGGGCTGCAAGTTAGAGGGCCCCACACAAAGGTCCCGTCAGCCTTACAGCAGCACACCAAACTGGTATCTAGCATCTCATACCAGGGGCGTCCACAGTGAACAAAGTGCCAAATGTACATATGGATTCTCCAGGGCATTAGCAGAGTAGCCAGAACACCGATAATCTTATAACCTCCCTCTAACTCCCTTTGCAAGCCAGTCGTAATAGCTGAACTTGGCTGCTGAAATAGGCTGAAATCCTCAATCACAGCATTTGATAGCCTTTCCAAGAAACGCACAATTAACTACAATAGCTTTGGATATTCAATATTCAGGGGACTTAGCAATGCTGTTGCCTGGGCTGGGATTCCATTCTTTGGTAGATTTCAGATCAATGGAGCATAGCACAAGAACCTCTAAGATCCATAATTTAAAGAAAATCCAAAATCAAACAAACAAAAAAACCAACCACAACAAAAAAAAACCCAGTAACTCTCAAAAGTTAAGAAGGACAGAAAATGCAAAATTTCACAGGGGAACTGAAAGAAAATTCTGAACAAATTGTCTCTGTTGTAAAAAAAATACCCACCAAATTTGTCTTTGCATATCCATAGAAGATTCAGATTCTTAGGATAAGAGAGTAGAATATCATGCACCATTTTAGAAATGCAAACTTTAGACAGTCGTGAGCCAGTAATACCACTTTCTTCACAAAGCAAATAATTTATTATTAGATCTGTAGAGAGCTCTATATCTAAGTGACAGGTCTCCATCCAACTACATAAGAAAATGCTTATTTCTACAATCTCAATGATCTCATATGTTTTCATTAAATATATTAAATAAAATCAGAGATGAAAAGTGACCTTGTAAAAGTAATAAGAGGGCTTAATTTTTTAGTATTTTCAAAACAAATAGTATTCTAGAGGTACATGGTATATTTTATAAACTACAGTAAATATCTGTCAAAAGAATATTCTTCTTCTTGAAAATTTTCACTATTAGTCTTAGTCATTTTTACTTTCCTTGCATCAGGGAGCCACAATCACAGGTCTACATTTCTCTGTTCCAGACTTTGCATAAACACATAGCAAAATTGTGCCTTGCCCCACTGACGTTACTATCAAGGTCCTGTGGGCCTAAAGTCAAGAACAATGTTAAAACTCATGGTTAGTCTGGAAAATTTAAATCCTAAATCTTAATTTAAATCTTACACCTCTTAGCAATCTACAACTTCATCACGAGGGGAAGCAGAGGGGCAGCCACTGATCTCTTCTCTCTGGTGATCAGTGACAGGCCCAAGGGAACAGCATGAAGTTGTGTCAGGGGAGGTTTAGGCTGGGTATTAGGAAAAAGTTCTTCACCCAGAGGGTGGTTGGGCACTGGAACAGGCTCCCCAGAAAAGTGGTCATGGCCCCAAACCTGACAGAGTTCAAGAGTATTTGTTTGAACTGTTGTTTGAACAACACTCTCAGACACATTCTTGGGGTTGTCCTGTGAAAGCCCAGGAGCTGGACTTTGATGATCCTTGTGGGACTCTTCTAACTCAATATTCTATGATTCCAAGATTAAGTAAAGCCAAATCTTTTCCTATTTAATTTCCACCACAGTGGATTTTCTGATTGCAAAAGCCATAGTTGCTGCTCTTCCTTACTTTTCCTGTTTATTAAGAAATAAAAAAAAAAAAAGTGCTAGAAATTATCTAAGTAGCATACAAATACCCAGACAGAAGCAAGGGACTTATGCTTAGTACACAACTGTTTGCAGGAAAAGTTCTCTACCAACAATTCAGTTTCTCCTGTATGCAAAGTTCTCAATACAAGAGTTCATCTGCATGCAGTGCTGCAGACAGATAGAATCACAGAAAAGTTTGGGTTTGAAGAGACCTTTAAAGGTCATCTAGTCCAACCTCCCAGCAATGAGGGCATATGCCCTCATGCTCCTCATGACAGAATGAAATGCACTGGCAGCAGTGTTACAAATGACTCATAAGCGGTGGTTTCCTTCCTACACAAGCCAGTTCTGGAATACACCCTTTGGTCTTAATGTTATCCTTCTGATGTTGCATTCAAATGACAGCAGCCATTCATTCATTCACTCACTCATTCATTCATTCATTTCTTCACAAGGTAGGAAGACATGAAGCTATCAAAGAGAGCTGGCAACAGCCTCTAAGGCCTGATTAAGCTCTTCTAGGCTTTGGAAAGAAGCCAAGAAAAAAGCCATCAGATCCTGAGATCTTTTCTTCATAACATTTTGTTCACGTTTAGATGAAATGCAACCAGAAAAAAAAATAAAAAAAATATAAAAAAATCCCTGTTTCCCTTTTCCTGCTTGCATTCCCTATGGGCACTCTGGCAGCCTGACAAAATAGTAACTGAGAACAAGTGCTGCAGGGCCAAGTCCCAGCTGCAGCTGAGCTTCATGTGGGGAGTGCTGGGGAGCTGCTGGGACACCAAAGGGAGCAGCTGAAGTGCTAGGCAGCCAGGCTGGTATTTCCAGCCTTGATTCCCCAATTACTCCCCATGGGACATTCATTTAGGACCTTGCACATAACAGAGCAGGAGCTCCAGCAGTGTTCAGGAGAGCAAGCGGCCTTCCTGGGGATAGAAGTGGCTCCATCAGCCTCTTCCGCTGGAACCAGAACAACCCGGTGACAATGTGTGGCGTCAGGACTGCTGTAGTTCATAAATTGGTGCGTATTTTGCTTTACCTTTCAGAAGGAGCAGAAAAACTAAGTAGAAAATTTCACATCTACTTTGAAAATTAAGCCCTTGAGAGCTTTTTTTTTTTAAATTCTGAAATTTAAAGTTCTTCATGCATTTTAAGCACATAGAAACTGCCATGTTAGATCAGACCAAGCATCCTTCTAACCAAGAATCTTTTGTCTGACAGCAGCCACCAAGAAACACCTAGGAGAGTGTCAAAAATACAGGGCAAGGTCCATAGTTCTACTTTAGCCTCCAGAAGGGCAATAATAAGCAGCCTACCTGACTCACATAGAGGAAAAATGGGGCATTTTGTTTTGTAAGCTACTCCTTTCCTAACAAACTTAACATTCAGTCTTCCCTTTGGAGAGCTACTGAGAGAACTTTCTGCAACTCCTTGCAGGCAGCCCTCCTCCTTTACAATGCTACAGAGATTAGGTCATCAGCAGCACTATTTCTGTCCCTCTTAGCCCCTTTTCTAGTTTTTTTCTGAGCACACTGACAAGTTGAGATCTTTGCAAGGATATGCTGGCAACCTTCTTTCACTACGAAAGGATCATACACTTCACGTGTTACTTATTTGCTGATGAGGAGATTTTCTCTACAAACTCAGGGCTGCTTAGTTTTTTTAGCACTTTTTTAGTGAGGGATCTTATTGGATGCCTACTAGTGGGATCTCTCTGTCCATTGATATATTAAAAGGACTCTAACTAACTCTTCTATCTCAAGTATCCATGGGCCTCCTAATTCTATTTTTTAACAGTTTCTATTAATTATCACATTAGAGATGTCAGGTATACAAATCTGCAGATGCTAGGCTCAAGTCTATTAATAATGTTCCTTAGGTACCCCCCCCCAATTCAGGATAAACAGAAAATCTTACAAAGACTCTGAATTAAAACACTGTTTGTATTTTCAGCTTTGAAACATTCATTCTTTTAATTTTGCATGCATGCATGCACATATGTATATGT
Source organism: Lepidothrix coronata (assembly GCF_001604755.1). NCBI lineage: Eukaryota > Metazoa > Chordata > Aves > Passeriformes > Pipridae > Lepidothrix > Lepidothrix coronata. The sequence continues at coordinate 13,144,371 of NW_016690183.1, forward strand.
ACGTATATAAAATTTTCAGACTACTGAGCAACTACATATTCCATTATGGAAATGAAAAATCAACCTCCATCCTAATCAAACTGACACTTAGGAATCTTTTCCGATAAAGCTGACACTAAACACTATTTTACAAAAGAAATAAATTACATGTAATTTACGTAAAACCTGCAACTTCAAATTCTTACTGTTTCTGTAATGCTTTAATTTTTTTCCAGTTCATTTCCTTCTCTTTTAAGCATCAGGCTTCTAGACAAATCCTCGAACTAGGGCTTGCCAAACCTATTCCATAGCTGCAGCACAGAAGCAAATCATAAGCACAGCATCTAACACACCTCTGCAACCATTCAGGAAAAATACATATCCATTATGTCTCTTCCATCTGAATTTCAGTGTAATCTGTTTTCCTGCATTTGTATTTCCCCTGAGAAGGCAATAAATGCTTCCATTTCCTAACAATTTATCCTACTCTATCTCCCTCCCAATAGCACACAATCATCAGTGGGGAATTAAAAGCAACAGAGGAAAAATAAAGTAAAGCTGTATGAATCTGACATTCTGAACCTCAGTGATTGTGTCAGCAGTCCCTCAGCAAAATAAATGTTTTAGAGCACATTACTTACTGCGTCAACATAAAAAAATCTAGTTTTCAACTTCATCTACTTGTATATTTGTCATGTGGTTAAGCATAGTAGATACATGCCATGCATGCCTACACTAATTTTTTTTATTTTATAATTCTCTCATTCTAAAGAGCTTAGAATATACAGTATTGGTCAATAAATAAATGTATAATGTTCATACAGTTGCTCATTTGGTTTTCATAAAAGTGTCCACAATATTATTTTTTGAATCAGGAAATGTTTAGTACAATGACTAAAATTTGCTTGGTTTGTTTCCAGTATGAGGAGAAATAGGAATAGGCATGTATAATTACCCTGCTCTTTATTACTCAGAAGCATTATTGCTATTCTGTCCAGCCACACAAAAAGTTTAAGGAATTCTTATTGACTGGTGACTATTAGCAGATTGATGTTCATCTAAAATATTTCTAATAAAATTAGGAGATAACTCTTAAAAGACTGACAACATAGCAATGAAGAATAAAGTTGTATTTCTAAAGGACCATCGCCATGCAAAAAGTAATAATTGCAGGAAAAATATGTGAAGTTATGTATCTCCCCCAGCTTTGTAAACATATATATTTTGAATATGGTTACTGCCCTCTTCTAGCCTCTGGTGACAGCCAAGTCCCAGCTGAGAAGCTCCAAACTTTGTCCTATCTTTGGCAACCTAAATGTGCACTGATCACATTTTAAAAAGTGGGAAACAACAGGAAGGGAACCACACCTTTGCAACGCTCACAGCAAGCTCCTCTCTGCTTAATGACGAGAGCACAGTCCTTGGAGAGCACTGGACACTTCTCCCTTTTGCATGTCACTTCCTTATTCTGAAAAAAAAAAAAAGGCAAAAAACAAAAAACAAAAGCTATTGCAAGCAAACCAAACCCAAGGTTACCATTTCTTTCAATTCAGAAAATAAAACATGAGGATAGCAGTCTGCTCTTTCACTTCAGGAATGGTCCTTGTGATTCAATACATCTCTCTCCCCTTGAAGGAATGCAGTAGAAAACAGTCTTTTAATAATTCAGGAGCCCAAGTAAATGGTGTTTACCCCGCTTACACAGTAATTCATGACTGCTACCCATTCTCATAAAGAAAATGTGCCCCACTGAAGAAATCCATGTTACTTCAATGAACAACTACCTACACCATGCACTTATCAAAATATTCTCAGGGTCTTGAGGTGCTGCCCTATGAACAACACAGCTCGGGAATTGCTTCTTATGCAACAGAAGGACAAATGGCAGAGGAAGAGCTGGAAATCTCAGAGAAGACAAAACTTTTTCATTGCAGAAAATCATTTTTAGCTGGTGGTACTACCTGGCCTACCAGAGGTCCTTTAAAAGAGGCTACTATATACTATAACAGAAAAGATGACTAGTGGAATTCATCTTTCTCCCCAAAACACTGAGAAAACCACGAGCAGATAAAATCACTGTACATTATAGTGTCATCTTTCTATGGCAAAAAGCCAGTGATTTCCCAAGCCCAAAGAGCACATTGACTACACGAAGGAATGTCAATAGAGAATGTGCGACAGCAGGCAGCAGAAATATTCCTTTTATAGCTTACCTTGCCCCAGTGGTGTCAACCCTTCCAGAAAACAAATACTTTGGGCGTTTCTCTTAGCAAAGTTTTGCTACTTCAAATTCCTGACTGAAAGTAGCCCTCTGAAGTCACCTCCACCTATAATTAGTAGCTCAGTTCATTAAGTGACACAGGTGGCCATCCAGTTCATGCAAGCACCCACCTCACCCAATCTTATGACTTAATTAGAGACCAAAAAATCAAAGGGCTAGAAAAATGTAAATCATAAAACTGAAGGAAAAGAGGCCGTGCTTTCCAGTCTTTTTATTTTGCTCCCTGTGGCCTCATTCAAGGTGCCTGTGAAGGATAACATGCAGCTTTTATTACACTCCAGCTCTTTGTCTAAAATCAGAGGTTTATTTTCTTCAAAGTCACTGCCTGATCTGATGGGAGCTATAAAGGCACTTCAGTCTTATCAGTGTAAATGAGGACTCACTCTCACCAAGACACTGTGAAATCAGCAAATGAGAATCAGGCCCTAAAGCGCAGCTGCAACGACACAAACGACTACTGTAAAAAGCCAGGTCACTGCTATGTGCTGGCTGCTCTGCATCACTCTAGCAGAGCAACCATAAATGCTATTTAACTAGCAACTTAAGCTGAATTTATGGCAGGTATGTAGCTCTGAACTGGCACAAAGCAGCCACAGCACAGCATTGCAACTGGTTCAACATCTTTTTTAAAGTGCACAGTGAAATTGTGATTCCCTTAATGTGAACATAGTGCCCCTTCACTTTGCTGCCATAAAGCCTGTTGAATCAAGCTTACCAAATCAAATACAGTCTGTATTTTAAAGGGTTCTGCTAAGATCTGATTCTCTTCAATGACAGTTTGCCCAAGGAAAGATTTAATAAGCCCATCAGCCCCACCAACTTTATCTGTGGGAAAATCTTCTGCATGGCGAAAGTGGGTGTGAAGGAAGGGCAAAATTCACTTTAGAGTTTCTTCCTTTGGAGAACATGACTTACCCAGTTGCAGCATGCATCATGCACCTCTGAGAGAAGCAAGATGCAAAGTGCCCTTGAGAACAAACCTAGCTGAGCTGGACCCACATCAGGGGGTTCAGTGGGCAGCTACCAATTGGACTCTCTCTTCCAAAAGAAGAAATTATTGTTGCAGATGGCAGTGAGAGTGACGAGAAGTATAATGCAGCTCTGTATTTCTTTTTGTTCCCTGATTCTCAGGGGACTGCTGAGGCAAATGCCTCATGCAGCCCAACTTCCTAGGCAATTTCTCTTTCTGTCTTCTCCGAGTGCCATCTGCCTTCTTCTGCCCTCAGGTACATCTTGACATGGTTGCTTCTTGTTGGCAATGCACAATGAGATCAAAAATCTGGTTGGCAATGCAAGTTCCTAAGGATGACCCCAACACACATATTTTAAACAGGAGATACTTGTTAGTTATTATACCTAAGTAAAAGCCTCCTGTTTGCCCCACATTGCTTAAATCAGCAAAATTCTCTGCCAATGATGAGTTTGGTACCATTGAGCCAACCCAGGGGGCAGCCAAATTTGGGTCTTACTCTTCTTCCCTTATCACCAGCAAAGCTGATGGTTTAGCAGGTTTTCTGGGAGAGACGATTTTGGAGTTTATGTCCTGGTGTCAAGGACTGTTTTGCATTAAGTAGTCGTTCCACATGAAGAATATTGGTGGCCCATGGTACAGTGACAAGAACTTAAGGGTCCTCCCTGCCTGGAGGGTGTCTTAAGCAGTAGGCTACATATTCACATTTCCTTTCTCTATCCCAGTAGACCTTGAACTACTTGCTGTTCAGTAGCCTGGCTTTAGCAGAAAGGGGGTTGTTCTTGCTCCCAAAAGTCAGCGGTCCTCACAGCAAGGATGCTTCTGAGGAAAGCAGGAGCTGAATCATTGACTTGCCTCTGGATGTGGAGGGCACTAAACCTGGATCACTATCTCAAAAGTCAGTTGTCACAGCATGGTGCTAAAAGGGGGGCAGGAAGTGCCACATTCACCACCCTGTACCTCTTTTTTACCTTTTTTTTTTTTTTGGGAGAAAAGAGGAAGGTCAGCTCTGTCCCTTGGAGGAGAAGCTGCATCCTCCTGCCTTAAAGAACAGTTCTGTGTATGCCAGGTAAATACAGTCAATCTTTTCCACCACAAGAAGAGTTGCTAAGCACTTAAATGGGATGGGATTTTCAAAGCTGGTGTTCCCCTCTCTAGCTTGTATTATAGGCAAGTCCCATACAGCTCCAAAAGTGGCTGTTTCAGATGTTATCCCAGAATGCCTAAGTCCCTGCCATCAGAGTTGGGCTGCTCTTCCAGGGTGTGAGGTATAGTATCACTTAGGGCTGTGGCCCTCACCACTTCTTTTGGGGCTTTTTGCTGAAAAAATATAGTAAAGTCACAGTTGCAACATATTGCTGCCCTGACATGGCAAAATCCCTCTTGTACTAAGAAGAGATGAATGTAGCTCCAGGGAAGTGCATCCACATACCTCTTTCTGCTTCCAATACTGGATTTAATCCTAAAATACTTTTTAAAAAAATCCAGATGTTTTATCTCAATGCTGCAACTTGGAAAACAAGGCCAGCAGATGTGGAGCAAAGGGTTAATGTACCATGCTGATCCATCATAGGACCGAAGCAGATAAAGCAGAGCTGGTAAATCATTGTTTAGTCTATTGCAGTCAGGCATTATCCAGTGCAGATCTCCTGGGCCCACTGGGTGTAAAAGTATAAATATAAAACAAAGAGTAATTGTCATCGGAAGGATTTTTTTTCCTTCATCCAGTTTATCCAGTTGCCCAAAACACTGCTCTTAATGTCCACTATCCATCTGGTTTTTTCAATTTTGCTGCCTCCTTCCCTCCCATTTCACAAGAGTGAAGTGGTGGCTGAGAGCAAATAGGACTTAAGCAACAAATCCTTTCCTTCCAATTATGTCCCCTCCTACCCCCAGTAATCATAACATTTCATTACTTGTCCCAGTCAGACATTTAGAAAGTCACTAAGTAGCTGCATGCAGGAGACCTGTATTAGCAAACCTCCATCTGTGTTGTCAACAGTGTCTCTGAATCTGTTGACAGCTCTCAGATACTTTGATTTTTGCTGTTCTTAAGAGAAAACTTCTTGGACGGCAACAATCAGAAGCCAACAGTTATGGGAGGGTAGGGGATTTTTTTTTCCTTTTGTTTAAAGGACATGCACTCTGGCACCAAGAAGTGCGGAAGAGACACATGGCTCATAAATACATAAACCGTTTGCTAAGTCAGAAACCTGGGAGTCAGTCAAATCCATAATCGGATCCCAAGATTCATAATAAATAACTTTTAATTATAGTCCTGCACAATAGTTATTTTAAACAGATGGTTTATAGATTCACATCTGGGATTATTTTTTTTTTTTAATTTAGTGCTCAGGCACACATACAGAAAGGGAGAGAACCTCAGCTAAGGTTTTTATTAGTGTTGGAAAAATACGTATTTTTTTAAAAGAGGTCAGGCTGATCCAGAACAATGCTGCCGCAGCTGACGCAACTCCCCAGTCAGTGCTCGGCTCGGCAAACGGTTCACACTGGAATCCCAGACTCCCTTGGAGATGAAAATCTAGGGAAGTGCTGCAGGATCACCCCAGACCCTCTCCTGTGCTCACCAAGTCCAACTGCTGGAGAATTCGTGTCTTAATTTCTTGGGGAAAGATCAGAAAGTTTTGTTGGGCGCCCATGTTTCTCCTCTCTCCCACGCTTCCCCAGTGAGAACCAAAGGTCTCCTTAACTTGGCATGCAAAGGTGATGTCAAATTCTCACGCAGGAGAGATACACTAACCAGACCCGATACCAGTGGTACTGTTTCATGTTACCTTTACTACAACCTCCTCTCAACGCAATTTGTTCACCTTCTACATACACCTCGTATTTTTACCTTCCATCAAAGAACTCCACACAAAATAACCCATTCTGGTGACAAAGTATATCAAACTAACAGCCTTAAACTCATGTGGTACAGTTAAATAAAATGCCAACATGAAAAGGAAAAAAAAATACTAAAAAGGAGTCTGAATATTTGGCAGAGGTCTTGGACAAGGATGTGTGCCAAACCACAGCTTGGAAGCCACAGCCAACTTTCTACAGGGTTCCCCACTGGGCTCCTGCCGTCTCACAGCAGCCACCAGAAGGATAGCTCTTTTCAACCCGGATTTAACTTCAAGAGGAAAAAAAAATAGGAGTCTGCTTCGTGTCTTCTGGGCTGTACCAAAGAGTGCCTCCATCAATGGTACTTGAGCCCACTGTTGTGAGGTCACAGCTGGCTGCTGAAGACATTACAGATGTAGGTTCTGAGGGGGCTAGATGTCCATGTCGATGGTCTGGTTTTTCCTTTTTTTTTTTCTTTTTATGTATTGAAAATGCTTTTAGGAGGCTTGTACCACATTTCTGATATCCTGAGGTTATTAACTATTTATACTGAGTAGGAAAAATGTTGCTTAAACTTTCATCTAATCAAAAAAAATGCTGTGGAGAGAAAAATAATAAAGGCAAGAGAGACAGATTAGGTAGAAATACAAACTGCCATTAATGGCTAACCCTGGCGACATTCATTTTTCACCATTATTCATCACAGTCCCACTAGTAATTCTGATAGGACTCCTCAACAAGTAGTTCAGAGTGTCCTTAAGTTTCTGCCAGAATGTGGGATCATCTGTGAAAACAATAACAATTTTCAAACAATGGCAAAAGTCACCCCTGGGGAATTTGGGAAGCAGCTTTCAAATATGCACATATGACCTTAGGAGAAGAAAAAGCCGTTTAAAATTAATGAAACAAGTGCACTCAATTCACATAGGCAAACTCTCCACTGCAAGGCAAAGGGCAGGCTCAAACACAGGCTCACACCATGTGCCATGATCCACATGTTCTTAGACCATGTGCTGGGCTCTCTGCCAGGTGTTGCACATGGCCAGAGCATCCTCTCAAGTACACACAGAGCCACACTCAGTCCACACAGGCCACAGGAGCAAAAGTTTGGGTCAGCACTGGCTACAAGCTCTGTCCCGCAGCAAGGCTTGGGAGCACCAAGCCTGCACCTAAGTGGGAGGCCTGCACCTAAGTTTATGTGCAAACAGCCCCGATGCTGGGCCAACTTGAACTCAAGAGCAGGTTCAAACACGTGTGTAACTCATGGTCTAGACAAATCCTGAGGCTCTTTCTGAAAATAGTACCCTTGCTTCTTTGGCACTCCTGCCTGGAACTCGCTGTCTTGGGTCCGATTTACAAACCTCCCTTTAATTGGCAGAGTTGAAGCAAGCAAGCAATCCCTGCTAAAACTGTGGGACTGCTGCCTTCCATGAGCATTTCTCTGCCTGAACAAGAGTCACACAGTTTGGTTTCAGGGAGGAGACACCACTCCCCAAGGAGAGATGTTTGCAGACACTTCGAACCACTGTCAAGGGAGATGAGGATAAGGTCTCATTTCCCTTGTTCACCTTCAATTATCTCTTTGGTTTTTTAACTTGCAAAAACATATTTTGTGGGTACAATATTCCCCTATGAAACAATGTCTGTTCTCTGCAAAATGATACAGTTCTCTCCATTTACCCTCATGAACCTACAAACACCAAGCCATATGTTTCACTGACAAAGGTCCTGTTATTTTAAGCACGTCTTCAATTGCAATGGGACAGCTCACAGGAGTGAAGCCAAACATATGCTTCAAGTAACTTCAGCATTAGGTCCTTGCCCGTGGCACAACACGACCGTGATTTCAGCATGAATTGCATTAGATGCAAATGACGGTATTTCAGTGGGAACAGAATATGCCAGTTCAGTTCACAGAGTCTCTCTTTCCTTTTTTGAGCAGAGCACTCAGTAGCCTCTGATTTGCCCCCTCATCCCTGTAATCTGTTTAGCTTATCTGGTCTCTCAGGGTGAGCGGGGAGGAGGCTGCAGCTTTCCCTGTGATGGTGCTCAGCCAGCATCAACCATCCCCCTTCATAATTCGAGCTCTCCCCACTCCCTAGGAAAGATGATTAAAACAAAGGCCCTGCTGAAAGATGACACCGAATTTCACTGCAAATGGGCATTCCCCACTGCTGTGAGGAAGACATAAGTACGTGCAAGTCATTCAGGATACATCACTCACAACCCCTTATAGACTGAATAGATTTTTTTTTTTCACTGTGCTTAATGATGTTCACCAGCACAAGGAAAGTGACCCCGGTGGCCTGCTGCAATCCTGACACTCCCCGACAGCAGCCAGCTACACTGTATATGGTGAAAAGAAAGCACTGTCTCTTCCTCTTACATTTGCCTGCATTAATGCTAAGGCTGAAGCTGGGAGCAGGGTCCCATTACATCAGACGTTGTATGAGCACATCCCTGCTCCAGTGAGCTTATGGACAAAGTAGACATAGCCAGGCAAAATTACTGTAACTGAAGATTAAGTCAGTGAGAAAGCCAGAGCAGGATCCAGACCGCATAACTCTCAGTCTCCCTGCCTCCACCTCAACCTCCAAGTGCCACTTCGGATTAGAGTTCTTTAGCTAGACAGTTGTAGGCAAAACTCTTTACCTGTCAAAAGAATAGCATGACAGTCTTCTAGCAATAAGAGACAGGGTCTTCACAGGTTCCCAGCAGTTTGTACTGTAGTCAAAAAAATACCTATAGTAATCAAGCAGCCAGGTTTCAGGGAAGGTGTATGCACTGGGGTTCCTGTGGAAGACCACACCTTCACATTTAATGAGATGCACGCATTTAAAATTTGCATCTTTTTACCCTAAGCAAATTTTAGTCCCAAAAATTGTTGAAGATGGCACTGATGAATTATCAAGCTGATTTCATAGAGGGTAAAGCAGATTATGCCAAAGGTTTAAAATACATTATTAATCATTTGAATTCAAGAAATTTTACATCAAGCCATGGTATCACATTCTGGCTCATCTCAAAAATTAATCCACTCCCATCAAAAGAGTGCCTCAACAATACTCTGCATTTGTTTCTTAACTATTGCCATCCTAGTCCTATAGACAGTGTTGTTTATTTTCCAGAAGACACTGTCAATGAGAGAAAAACAAAACCATTAAAGCAGTAAAAAAGTACATCAAAATCAAAGTCCCTCAGTTCAGAATTCCTATTTTTGGATGAGATAACTATATTTTTTATTACAGGCTGAATACTAACCAATAGTATTTTTTCTTCTAATGATGTGAATTAAAACTTCATTTGACATTTCTTTAAGAGAGACACATTGACCGGGTTTTTTTATAAACACCATTTCACTATATTTTGATAGGCTAAATCTACAAATATACTATACAAACAACAGTTACCTGTCATTACATCTTTATTGCCTTCTCTGTCTGAAGTCTGCTTACTCAATCTTTACACTGGAGATTTAGGCAGTGGCAAATGCTCTAGTTTTGGGCTTGTTCTGAAAACTTTGAACAAAGCAGCCCTTGAGGCTATCTACTTCTTAAAGAGTTTAAAAAGCCCAATGGGCCTCCTAACTTACTCTGCAACAAGTCATATCCCATGAAGAAACTCGCTTCTGTACAACACAAAACCAGGGCTAGATTAAAGAAAAGGAAAAAAAAAATCAGGGTCCCCTGCTGCTCTGTCTGGCCAGAATCATGTCTTTTACTGCCCATATCCTCTAAAGAAACGATGCTCTCATGATATATTACCCTAATACATCACCAAGTGACAGTTTTCTCATGATACTGTATCCTCAAAGATGTGATGCATGCCAGAAGCAGCAACAGGAGATCTCGGCTGGGGGAGGAAAAGGAGAGGGGTTTTTATTTTCTTTCAAATTTTTAATCTACATAATGGGTTTTTTTAATGTTATTTTGAGAGGAAAATCCCTGTCAATCCTAGCTTCATAATCCAGAGGACTCCTAGAAGTTTTGCAGTAATAGCACAGATTTTAAACTGGAAAGCACCAAAAAAAACATTTGCTTTGTTTAATTGAAGCAAGTTTTGAAATGGGACCAAAACGCTTGAGGAACAACAACCAAATAAAAATAGTAGCCCAAATGAAAGCAATGAGAGTCTGTTTTCTATTATAAAATTATTTAGGCGAAAGGCCTCCAGATACTGCTGTTTTAATGAACTTGCAAGAAAATTGAGCACTGACCCCACATTTGTTTTCTTTCGTGATCTTGCCTGTGCTACACAGTGGTATTAGAAAAAAACAAGGTTATTCACAGCAGTCTGCAGAGAGAAGGGACAGTCCCCAGCTTGTCAGCTGCTACAGAGAAAGAAGAGTGGGAAGATACAAGGTAAAAGAGCATTTCAGGCAGGACTCTTTGGAGGATGCAAAAGCTTTCAGGGTCTTTTAATGCTGCCATCGACTCACAAGGGCTCACTCATTTTTGCTGCAACTGCTGCTCGCCAGGTAAAATATCATAGGGGCAGCAGTAATCCTATGTCATGGGCAGCTCAGGGCAGCTGTCATCCCCAAGTGGCCTTCATCTAGCTGGTGCCAGCAAGGGAAGGTCTCAGGAGAATTTAGTCAGAAAAACTTACACCACCATGATGTTTAATTTGACACATCTCATTTCTAGGTGTTCCTACTTCATATCTACTCAAACTTCTGATGAATGCTAAGTTTCCATCAGATGCAAGGAAGAAAGGTGGAATAAGCTTTCCTCTGTTGTGATCCACCATATTGCCAAATTAAGTTAGATTGTGACTTTCAAAACTTCAGCCAACTGTAGCTACTAGCAGTAAAGGCATATTTTGACTTGTGAACTAAGCAAAAGCGATATGGAAGTTATTGAGAGAAAACTAAAAGCCAAAACTGTCAAAGTCACTTTTACAGTCCTCGAGATGACTTTGACCATATTTTGTGGCCTGGCCATCACTGCTTTTGGGTGAGATGTATCAGCCCTCAATCACAACAGTGATCACTTAGCCACACAACAATACCATTGCAGTCAATGAAACTACCCATGAGAGCTCAGACACATGCACAATGCCCTATGCTCTGAGTAGACTCTGTTAATTAAACAGTTATTTTTAAATGTTGTTCTGGAAAGAAGTTTGCTGTCCAAAATAAGAAACTAATCTTGCACAATCACTTTCTTCTTGAAAAATCCAGTGGTTAAAACATGTTTTTGCATAATCATAGCCCTGCAGGGACAGTTCTCACTTCTGAAAAGCAAATCCCCTTCTTTCT
>NW_016690183.1:13155717-13185216 GCF_001604755.1 Lepidothrix coronata
TGTTTTGCACATGTACAAACAAACAGATTCTGGTATGTCCAAATCTTGCAATCTCAACCATAATAATACACTGAATAGAAGCCATACAAGCATTTTTTTCTTCAGCCTGTGTTCCCTTCACTCCTTCCTTTCCCCTGCCCCACTTGCACTGCGGGAAGCAAAAAAAATACCTGTTTCTGACAAGTAAATGGAGCTGACATTAGAATGAAGCTCTAAGGTGAATGGGGTATGCACAAGCCATTTGTCATCTTGACAAAGTGAGTTTTGGTCACCAGTGGGACACTTGAAAGACATCTGAACAGTTGGCCTTGACCACCAGCATTTCTTACAGCTTATAAAGGGACCCATGGGACCTAGAACACAACCTGCTTTTGGAAGTGACTCCTGCAGTGGTACCTCTTGATAGATGTAAAGGCAGTGTGATATATCAGGTGCCATTAAGATCTTTGCTGCAGGTTCTATTTACATAAGTATGGAGTGCAGATAGCATCTTGTTAACTCAATTAATGAGACTCAAATGTCAGGAAAGGGATTATGTCTGGCTCAAAGTCCACAGAGCTCTCAAGGCAGCCAGAGATGATTTCATTGTGTGAGACAGCACTGTTCTCTTTGAGCAAGAACTCAGGCAGCAATGCTACTACTTGGACAGCCAGGGGAGGCAGAAAAATGGTCTGAAATCTAAAGGGTTCACGCCTCTAGCACAAGAAGGGCTCTTTATGACAAGAGACTCAAGTGCCATGTAAAACCGAGAACTTGGGGCTGAATTGAAGAAAACTAAAAAGTATCCACTTGAGGTCTCAGAAACTTAATTTTTCATTAACTGTACCTTCTTCTGCAATTAGAGAAAGTCCTCTTTGCCAAGTCACAGCCCAATCTGAGTTGGAAGAGGAACAACATTTCATCCAGCCTGTCCACACTGCTGCATTTTACATGGGCAATCGAAACGCATTTCTCCACCCCAGAGAAGAGTGGGAAATTTCCTGACCAAGATGAGATCACTAATCTCTGCATCAGTGACTCTCAATACACTGGACAATAAACTGCTTTTCTCCCACAGACTCCAACTACTAAGCTCTATGATATAAAAGCAGATGCTCCTGTCACCCAGGTCAGAGCAGTGAATCCTGAATGGCACAGCATGAGGTGCTTGGCCCCAAAACAGAGAGGGGCGTTTAGGGTAAGGCCTTATCCTCAGCAACTGCTGTCAGCTCTCTGCTTGGTGTGTTGGCTGTAAGAAATTCCTATTCAAAGTTGTATTCCTAATGGAGGAGACAAGATAGTTAGCATGGGCTGCTTGGGCCAGAAGCTGAGCTTCAGCACCACTCATTGGGTTAACTTAAATCCTTTGATGGCAACAGTTCCTTATGGCCACAGTCACAAGTTGTCTACAAACACGCAGTAGTCATATTAAGGCTCCAGAAGGTACTTAAAATCCTTCTACAGTGCGAGTTCCAGAGTCATGCACAGTTTTCCTGAAGTGACATCACATCCATATCCTCTCCCAACAGTAGTTTTTGTGCTGCTTTGTACGTAAGAGCCAATGCCCATCGAACTGGCTGGAGCTGCCTACTCATCTCTCCAGATGGCTGCCTTCCAGTGAAACTCTCTTTTGTTGTAGGTGATTTGTTTTCTTTTTCCCCTCTTTGGCTCCCACCTTTGTGTACTTCCATATGCGAACTGTTTTAATAACTCCAGAAAACCTGATATCAAAGATACTCATTTTATACTAAAATGATTATATAAAGTTTTAGGCAGAAAATATGTACCCTTCAGGTAACAAGAAGTACATTAAACAATTCGAATTTCTTACTATCATGGCCTCAAGTTCTAGATATTTTGTAAATTTCCACTTCAGACTGATTTTTGGGTCAAATGATTTTTGCTTGAGGACTGAAAAACTCTCCAAGTTAAACTCAACATATACAGACATTTTTCCAGAAGCCATACTAATTGCATTCTTTTTCAGTTTCCACCACATTTTCATGGTAAACAACCTCTAGTTCACTACCAGTGCACTCTGCTGCATCTTAAATGTCCACATCAACAATTTTCTTCACAAATTCTTCATGTCTATAGATCATAGGCAGACTATGCCTCAACCATGCATCTGTCAAAAAAGTTTCTTACACTACCACACTGTCAACATTTTAAGGTATAATAATTTTAATTTTCCAGCATTTTTTATCCACTGAATTTACAAACAACCCATCCACCAATCCTTGGTTTACAGGCTAAAGGGCTTGCATGCTTTGCATTCTGCCCACCAAAACAATTTTATTCATTTATTTGAACCAAAAGGACTTTCTGGATTGAATCACCAGTCCACCTAACCCAGTTAACTCCCCCAGTTCTTCCCAGAACAGAGTGTTTGGTAGAGGGGTAAAGTGATAAATATGAAAATTATCAGCTGTGCACTGTCATGCACAGAAAAAAAAATATTCTCTGTCACAAGCAAATGATCAACAACCTCCCTGTAGTAGGAGAGCCTTCTGCTCTTATCAGTATTTTAGGTCCCACAGGCAGCCCTTTAGCTAATAACCTTGTCTCAAACCCAGCCACCCTGCCCAGCTCCTTCCTGCCCCAATGATTTTTAAGTGGCACAACATCAAGATGTTTCACTAACTGCCACAATCAGATCATAACTACTACACCCATTTATGTGCTCTTCTCTGTCTCTCCCAAGCCACACCTCAAGTGTACATCACCATTCAGACAGAAAAAAGGACGAGGAGACAACCTCAAGACAACAAAGGTCTGTTCTTCTTCAGCCACCAATAAATTCTAAGACAAACCAGAAAAACAGATGCGAATGTATGATGCTAGCTGGCCACCAGAACATATTTTGATAGTCCCAAACCTTGAGGAAGCTCTATTTCCTATTGAAGCCACTTAATATAATAGAATATAAATGTGTCAGGAACAGTTAAAAAAAAAGAAACAACCAAAAAACAAGAAAACTCAATCCAAAACACACAGGTTTTAGCCTATGAGCTGTCAGAAATCTGATTTTCCCAGCCAGGGCTCTCCAACATATCAGCTTGCATCCCCCTGGGTAAGGAGGAGTGCAGGGTGCTGCTTCCATGCCTCAAGCAAGATCTTTAGCTATGAAAGAGAAGATGAGCCACACCATGGCCATCTAGAGAAAGGGGCAGCAGACCCTCTAACACTGAAGCTTTGTGCACAGGTTTACTTAAAACAGGGACTCAGAAAAACTGGGGCCTCAATTTGTCAGGGAAGACATCAGATCTCTGGCACCATTTTTTTAAACAGCATTTTATCCCCTTGCCATCCTTAGTGCCCACAAGAACAAATATATCTCGACTCTAATGCTCTTTCACAGTACTGCCTTTTGCCATAGCACTTCACAACACACATGTACAATGCTTCCCTCTCTGAAAAATCTAATATACAATACAGAGAAGGAAAACTACAGCCAGGAGTTTGATGTGTAGAATGGATAACAGAACAAGTAAAAAGGATGCAAATCATAGAAAATGCATGAAGACATGTAATTTTCTCAGTGAGGTGGTGGTACACAGTCCTGGGAAAATGAAAAAAAAAAAAAAAGCAGGAGAGATGAAATTTAGGTCTTGGCACACAAGGTCAGCTTCTGGGGATGATGAGGGATGAGATCCATACTGTACTTGGACCTGGAGCTCAGCACTTGATTCAGCTGGATGCAAAATGCTGCACAGAGCTCAATCAGACAGTCAGACTAGGAATTTTTTAGCTGCAGCTTAATGCATATGATGAAGAGGCCAAGAGGCCTCAGAGGAAGTAATTACAGCAGTTATTACATACAATATAAGCAAGTACCAGTATGATAGTCATTTTAATAGTAGTAATACAGGTAAAAGCTTTTATGTAGTATTGGTGGGGTTTTTTTCACAATGGCCTTTTATTTGACCATAAGCTCAATAAAAAAAGGTTGCATTTTCATTTGATTTTTTGGTTGTTGCTGAATATTTTTCTTCCCTCAATATTTTCTATTAAAACATGATGGGGAAATAAAACCAGATATTTGGTGGGGAAAAAATATCTATTTTTATATAGCAGCACAAAGCAGAACAGCAGAAGTACTGACACTGTGAGCCATTCACTTACAGGACCATAATTCTTAAAAGAACCATTAACAACTCAATGGAAGAAACTTGAAAGCTAATAAAAACTATATACAGGTAACTGTATGCTTTTAAAATGCCATTTTGATATTGGACCAGTTCTTTAATAATGTTTTTCTTATTGGCAATAAAAAAAGTGTCTTAACTTAGACTGATCCATTTTGCACTTATTGTAGACACATTCCAAAGACATTTGCAAGTTATATTACATTTTTCCATTTAGCTTATGGCATTTTTGTGCCCTTCATACTTTTCCACATATTATTTATACATTTAAAATATATTCTTTTGTATTTGAGTTATCTGATCCTTTAATTACACCAAAGAGAATCTCATTTTCATACTTGATGGATTGGATCTTCATTACAGTGACATATCACCAGCTCTTTTCCAGGAGGGTTTTGCCAAGACCCATAATCAGTTCAGCACTGTGTGCATATGTGTATATGCTCAGTGCAGCTGACTGTGTTAGAAATGTGCAAGTAGTGAACTCTTCACTATCCCACATGGTCTGAGAACAACACGAAATAGCTTCTTCTAGCCTGCAGATTTCCCAAAAGGCTTCACCATAAGCTGTTACACATGACTATGTTCCACATCTCCAAACTGAATGGCACGATAAAGCAGAGAACTGAAGGCCAACATACCTGTGCAGGGATGTGACACACACTGAGGCAGCTCTGGGGTATGAAACAAAGTGCAGAAGGTGGACTTCAGAATGTCCACAGACGGCATAGACACAACACACAGGTATACAATCCATGCTCCTTCCTCAGAGGAGAAAGTTAAATTAGAGGACTGGGCAATCACCAAACATATGAAATTCAACACGGAAAAGTGCCTGATTCTGCACTTGTAATGGGGCAACACTGGATGTACTTAGAGACTGGGGAATGTGATGCTGGAAAGCAGCACTGTGGAAAGGGACCTGGGAGTCCTGGTCGACGGCAAGTTAAATATGAGTCAGCGGTGCCCTGGCAGCCTGGAGGGCCAACAGTGTCCTGGGGGACATCAGGCAAAGCATCTCCAGCTGGTCGAGGGAGGGGATTGTCCCACTCTACTCTGCACTGGTGCAGCCTTACCTTGAATATTGTGTGCAGTTTTGGGTGCCAAAATATAAGAAAGATATTAAACTACTAGATAGTATCCAAAGGAGAGCAACAAAGATGGTGAAGGGCCTTGAGGGGAAGCCATATGAGGAACAGCTGAGGTCACTTGGTCTGTTCAGCCTGGAGAAGAGGAGACTGAGGGGAGACCTCATCACAGTCTACAACTTCCTTGTGAGGGGAAGAGGAGAGGCAGATACTGATCTCTTCTCTGTGGTGACCAGTAACAGAACCCAAGGGAAAGGTCTGCAGTTGTATCAGGGGAGGTTTAGGTTAGGTATTACAAAGAGGTTCTTCACCCAGAGGGTGGCTGTGCACTGGAACAGGCTTCCCAGGAAAGTGGTCACAGCACCAAGCCTGTCTGAGGTCAGAAGGCATTTGGACGATATTCTCAGGCACATGGTGTGACTCCTGGGGAGTGTCCTGTGCAGGACCAGAAGATGGGCTCAATGATCCTTGGGGGTGCCTTCCAACTCTGCATATTCTGTGATTCTGTGATGTTGCACATGGTACTACTTGACCAGAGTGGCCATACCTGTATATGGAACTAAACCGACTCAAACATTACCTCAACACTGCTGTTGAAAACTCCATCAAGCCAGAGTAACCATCCTTTAGTTTGTGTTTCATTCTCAGACAGGTAAAAGTCTTGTCTTACAAGCGTTTTGCATGAATGAAGAACAAGTACAGCTGAACCTACCTGAACCGTCCTTCAGAAGATTCTACCAAAGCTATCACAACAGGCAATTAACCAGCTCTGGGCTATTCATTTAAGTCACTTCTCTCTTTCAAGACTTTCTTCATATATGTGTGTATGTGTGTGCATATATATATATATATTTCTTTGGTCTCTATGACAAAGCACATATGGGACATCCTGTTGTACCAAACTTGGAGTTACGTCTGTTTTTTGTTTCCAGGGTTTGTTTTCTAGGGTGTGTGGTGTTGGTTTTTTTCATTGAAGACATGGCATATACATCTGTAATTGGAAAAAAAACCTAATAAAACTTTCATCATATTGGAGCATGTTTGTGTTTCAGGAACCCTTCATGCACCGATCAAAACAACATTCTCTTCTGGAGTAATATGGGGGTGAAAATTACCAGTACACTACTCTATCACAGCTTTTTTTCCCTCTCTGTTTATTACTTTTGTGGGTGAAGAGAAAGCTGATTGTATTATAAAGTAATAAAGACCAAGAATATTTAAATTGAAAGAAGATGCAGTCTTGGTAGACTCTGTAGTTGATGTATGTAAACTATTGAAATTAAATTAAATAAAATAGGTATGAAAGAATTGTTTGATGATTTTTTGTTTTTTGTTTTTTAATATGCACTACTCCACTAAAAGTCATCTGGGCCACATTATACCTTGATGCAACAACAATTGAATCCTCATGTACTAAAACACTACCATCTTCACTGAACATGTGTCAAACACTTGCTCTCAGGCTAGCTACGTGCTTTTAACTTGTGTACTGTGCCACAGAAATCAGCTATACTACAGGTAAAGAACCCCAACACATCTAGTATCTTTTTTTGCTTTAGTCTGCAATGAGGACATGGTTTTTAGGTTTGGGTGTGGTGTTTTTTTTTTGGTTGGGTGTGTGTGCAGAGAGAAACAAATGCTGAAGTTATTTCTTCTGGTTTTTTGTTTGTTTGCATTTGGTTTCACTAATCTATTAGTTTAAGCTAGGTAGAACACTAGGTTTTATAATGACAAATTTAACATATTTTTTTATGAGCAAAGGTCAAATGCTACATTAGGCATTTGGATTTAAAAGCGGAAATTTAAACTACACAATGATGTTTCATGCTGAATAAAACTTATGCCAATCAAAGCTCTGATTTCTAGTTTCCTGAGCCCCTGTCTCCAAACTTTTCTCAGATTTCCAACACTAGGTTACACTTTCTGGCTCACATTTATTTCCTTCTGTTCTGGATTTAAGTGATAAAAGGTTGAGACATATGATTACCACTCCTCAGGTGCAACTGGTAAGTTTGAGACACAGGCATGAGGGAAGGGGGGAGGAGGAAAGCTGGGGTAAATGGCTCTAGTTTAGATGTGGTTTGTCAAGATCCCTATTGGCTTTTATCAGCTGGTTCTTGACACAACTCACTTTGTTCTAAAATATTTTGGAAAAAAAAATTAATAATAAAAGACTTTCTCCCCACAAAGAACATACAAAAAATAAAATCCTTCATTCTCTTTAAATTTTTTTTAAAAGCTCTTGCAGCGTCAAGGCCACTGTTAGCTGGGGCATACTTATCTATTTCCTTGCAGTTCTCCCCTGTCCTTTTCAGCTGACATTTTTGGTACATTCATTTTGAAACTACACATACCACCAGCCAATGGATACGTTATTCTTGGATCTCTGCTTGCTTCTGGCAAGGTGTTTAGAGTCCATGGAGATGATGACAAATGAGCATGAAATGACATGGCTCTCCACACCACCACCGGCACCACCACCTGTCATCGTTGTCACTGCTGCATTCATCTCACCTTCAGAAAACTCAGCACTCAGAAGTTTAACTCAGCCTAAGTTAATTCTGTGGTCTTTTTACATTCCCATCCTATAATTATGCACAGGGTCTCATTTCACCTATTTCCGACTGTAGCATTTTTATGTCTTTTCCATGCATACGTTGGAGTATATATTTCTTGAAAGCAAATGCCATAATATCAGGTGTGAGCCTACTTCTATTTTGAATTTTAGATACCTTCCAGCCAAAAAGCTGTACCAACAAAAACTCTGCTGTATTTGATCATTTACCGTACTTGTACCAGAGTTGAACATTTTTAAATATTCCATGCCTGTTTTAAATGCTGACCCCCACATAAAAGAAATCTAATCAAAAGTTCCGCCAGTATTCTGTTAATAGCATTTTGCCCCTAACATTTCAAAATTTTCAACATACAAAAGTCCAAAACTTACCCAAATGTGGTAAGTTTTCATCTTTATGAAGTTTCCTTTCTACTAACAGAAATTTACTCATGCCTCCACTACCCTCAGCCCAAAAGTTCCCCATCTGAAATAGAAAGATCTGAAACTGTCATACATGACATGTTTGGGCTCCTCAAACTGCACAAGGTGTGTGAAATGCTCCTATGGATTGAAAAAACATCATTTTTCCACAGATGTGGGAGAATAATTTTAGAAGATAACTTTTGCATTAGGTAGTGTAATCTTAAAGCATTTAATAACCGGAATCAATTTCTAAAACTGAAGCAATATGACTCCATTATGAAAAATATATAATATATATATATAATGGCCAGTCTTCGCGAGCGAAGATTTGGGAAAGGTCATTAACCCTTCGAGCCTGCGCAGTGGATTTTTTAGGTGAGACACAGCGTGCGCTGAACTGAGCCCACCCTTTAATCCTGAGGTTCATCTGCCGGGGCCGAGCAAGCTTGGACAGTGGCAGTGAGGGTCTCAGGACGTAGGTTTGTTTAGAGTGACCTTCTCTTAGATGGATTGCCTTACAGGGCTGACGAGCTCCATCTGCCCGGGGGGCTGGGAATCGAACCCGGGTCGCAGCGGTGAGAGTCCTGCACCCTAACCACTAGACCACCAGGGGCCCTCCATTATGAATACCATAAAGATTATATATTTTTAACTATACTCATCATTGCCAATTCAGACAAGTCTTTTTTCAGTCAGCTTCATAAGCCCCAGTTTCACTACTTTGATTTTCAGAAGCCAGCAGAACATCAGATTTTTTTACAATTGAGCATAACATAATGCCACAATCATATATTTTCTAACTTTTTTTTTTGGTACTGTCAAGGGCCACACCATTATCTGAAGTAACGGTTTCCCTTTTTTGACAATATTTCTTCTTCACAGAGTTGGTTGACTTAGTCTTTGTTACTGCCCATTACATCCAGCATTTCCTTTCAGATGCTTTGATGTTTACCTTCATCTGATACAGAGCTTGTTGCAGCTGAGAGCATTTCCCATCCTTTCATCAGAAAAGTCTTTAGCTATAAACACAGTTGCAATGGGATGCTCAGCCATGGCATTTCACATGTAGGCTGTCCTGCACTTATTACAAGATCTAGCTTCCAGAAAAACAATTTTCCAGTGCAACTTCTGTATATCTGTTTTACTCTTTAGCTCTAAGTACTTTCTCCAGTGTCCATGTTTAACAGCATATAAGATGAATGTACCTTGAAAGCAGGTACTTTCAGCTGACTTCAGCCTTCTTTGCCCTACTCCAGTATCTCAAATCCTATGGAAAGAGAGGTGGTATTTTAGCTTTCCAGAGATAGCATATCTTCTCAGAGATGCGGAACCACAGGCATTCAAAGTGGAAGTGGGCAGAACACCAAAGCACACTGGCTCTAACAGCATTTTGCAGATAGCAACAGCAAGTCATAAATCATCCTTCCCAAAACCTCTCAATTACAAAGTCAGCTTTAATTTGTCTGTTGCCCATCCATGCCTCAGAACAAGCTCAGGAGAGCAGACACACCAAAACCTGGCATCTGTGCCATTGTCAGAGAGACACAAAAGAAAACTAGTATGGTTAGACTGTGACTATATCACCCATGTCCACTTGTAAAGTGGAAGTGCATGAAATGAAAAAGGGCTTTGTAGTCAAACCATTAGACTAGGAGTTAGGAGACCTGGGCTTTCATCACAGTCCTACAAGAAATTCCTTGTGAATAAACTACAACCTGTCTTTGGTGTTTTTCTCTGAAAAGAAAAAATTAAAATGACCATTCCTTGCAGGCAGCTGTAATTAATGACCAGTTCTTTGGAGATCAAATTCATCCATGTTTATGCCAGCACTAAAGTGTTATAATTGTAAAAGCTCACATGGAAACTGTTCTCTTAGAGATATAAAAATTTAAAATTTTTATGGGCATTATTAAGACCATTAAGTATAGACATATAAATTGCAAATTAGGAAACTCTAGATTTTACCCTTAGTGGCTTGTTGAGCTGGTAGTTTTTGCATACAGAGCACTATAGTATACATGTACACACAGACACCTGCACACCCTTAGTCTTACCTGTTTCCTTATATTAAGCACAAGCATTGGTGCTGTTTTGTGCACTCCATCACATTTCATTTTGACAAGTAGGGAAGTCCAAAGCAAGAGTTATCTTATGGTGTGTGCAGTGCCTTTTTTTTAAAAAAGCATTACCTATATTTTAGAAGTGAGTGACTTACTACATACTATATATGAAATATCTGGCAAATGATTCGCAGTCCGAATTCCCATATAACCACAATTTCTCTTTCCACATGTTACAGCAGATGCTCAAGAATGAACTAATCTTGTTTGGTAGCTAAACTTGGCTGTCTCTAGAAGATTCCCACCAGCGTCCCTCTTGTATTCAAGATTCAGGGGTTTGTGTTACCAATAAAACTCTAAAACATGAGATAGAAGCTTTTATCAAAGCAGTGTCCCCAGACACCAGTCTGGGCTCTATCTGTATTCTTGCTGTTTACGTTCCTACCATGAAGATCAGTCTGCCCTGTCCTCACTAACCTTTGAGAAAAGACAAGTTTTGGTTTTCATCTTCCTACCAAGACTTCTCAGTGGTGTATAAGGAATTGATTTTGCAATTGCTCTTTGCAGTCTTTGTTGCATTATTGCAACTTACTCATAACCTATGAGCTTCTAATTTTTACCACATTTTCCCCTGTTGCTTTAGCATTCCAAATAATTTAGCCTGTTAAAAGAAAGCTGGAGATCAATTTGCTTATGCTGCCTCCCTCTTTCCCTCTTGCTCAGATGCATCCCCATGCTCCACAGGACATGGTTTGCATAGTAAGTTCTGTCAAACACTTGATGAATTAATTCCCACATTTCAGTTCTGTCTTCTCTCATTCGTGAGATGGGGAAAGTCCTGGAAGGGAGTTCATGGAATCATAGAATGGTTTGGGTTGGAAAGGACCTTAAAGATCATACAGTTCCAAACCCCCACCATGGGCAGGGATGCCACCCACTAGGTCAGGTTGTTCAGGACCCCTTCCAACCTGGCCTTGGCCACTGTTAGGGATGCGACATCCAGAGTTATTTAGATATTCCACCAGGGATGGGACATACAGAGTTATTTAGATATTCCTCTTCATCCCAGAACTGTTCAGATTTCCATAACTTGTGCAGTTATTTATGGCACTTAGTAGTCATGGAAATGCATCACCACTAGGGAAGACCTGCCATAATCCAACTGGCTATTTCAGTTACTCACTTTACTGGTGTTTTTAACACAAGTGCCCTCTGTTGAATTTTCTGTTCTCTCCTAGACAGCAATTGCTTCCTTCCTGTAAGAGCTAATTAAGCTTTCTTTTCAGTTGCTCACTTCTTACGATATGAACATCCATCAGGTTTGCCCTTAAAGAGTATGATCAGTCTTCCAGAGAAAGTTCCCCACTGAATCGCTATTAAACAATCAATATTTCTAGTTGGATGTAAGGCAACCTGTTTCTCTCTTCCCCCAGTCACAAATCACCTTATTGTTTCTTTTGTTTCTGTTCTCCCTAGACCTCCTAAAATTGATCTTTTCCCTTGTGGCAGGCCTGAACAAAGATTTCAGCAAGGGGCTGTCCAATAAGCCAATGCTTTGCATGATGCACAGTGTTAAAGCCAGTATCTCCAGACTGGTTTCCTTCTCTCTACCAAGTCCCCCAGCTTCCAACTCAAGAAACAGAGCTCACATTTATCCTTTGGCTGAAATAAAACAGAGCGTAGCCAGGGCAGGTAACTGCAGTAACTCACTAGGCATCTGTACACTTAATAAAATGTAGTGTTCTCCTGGCATAGAAGGGAGCCAAATGCCCTCAGTTGCCATTTCACTGAAGTAAGCCCTGCAAACCACAGGGATTTAGAGTTCTTATGTCCAATGCTTTTTGCAGTTCTTCATGGTCATGCACTAAAAGAGTGCTCATTGATTTAATAAAGCCAAGGTCTAGAGAGATCTATAAATACAAGTATTTTACCCTCATGCATTATTGCCCTGATGCCCAAGACTGAACTTCTGCTCCTTCACAGATAAATTGCTTCCTCGCTGGTTAACACCAGCTTCCATTTGCAAAAGTGGTGGCAGACATATTTTGGAGAGTGACCCATGATAAAACACAGCTTTGTCTATTTTTTTTGTTTTCCCTTTGATTTCCTTACTTGCCACATCCCACACCCTTCTTTTTCCCATCCCCTCCTACTCAGAAGAATCAATAATGTACTTCACATATTCTTTATCAACATTACCTAAAAAGTTATCAATGAGTCTCACTTGAAAACAATGAACTCAGCACAGAGACATACATCAACTTCAGGGGGCTCAAGATGATCTTGGTCCTACAGTTGCCAAAATTGCCTTCTAAAAGGCAGTCTGAAACAATTCTTTACGTCTTTTATAGACTTATAACAACATTAATACCAATAATATAAGAAGGGGAGAGGGTGTGTTGATATTTCAATCCTAAAGTAGAAGACATTCTGTACATCAGCTACTCTGTAAATTCCAAAATGTAAAACATAGAGCTTTCTAGTTATACTTTTCTTTGCATTCAACAGCAAATTAAGGTTTATGGTTTTCTTTTAAATATATCATAGGAAGTTTTATTTAGAACAACTGTTTTACAATTACTCCTGGTGCTTGGCTTGTCCAATTGAACTGCTCCCAAAAATGTTTAACTCTGAAGCAGAATGACAAGGAAAAGGAATGTTTCTCCCCAAAACGTGTACTAGCTAGCAACATTATTAACCACTGCATTCCCAGCACAGCAGGCAACATCATCCTTGGAACAAAGCACTCTGATGAAAGCATCACTTGTGCTTTCGCTGTCGTCTTATTACAGCACATCCAGTCACATTGAAGCCTTTACCTTGCAGCCTCATGGAGCTCCTCACCTACTGGTATGTGACACTGAACACGTGGGAGCTTGAAGCAGCAGTGTCCAAACCTTACCTTTCATTCTCTTTGCTAAGCTACAAGCAAAGTCTTCTGGGTGCACCATTGACTGGTTGAAAACAGTTCTCCCCAAAAATTCACATAGTAAACACGGTTTCACAATGTCATATTAAAGTCATGTACAACTTTGTACCCGAGTTTTAAAGTCTAAGAAAGGACTGCCAGATCATGGATTAGGTTACTTTCCATTAGCTCAGCTCTGAGATAACCTTGTGTTACACAAAGGCAACAGAGGCACCCAAGATTTGATTATGTGAAACATTCTCCACTGTGTGCAGTTACATTTAGTACAGGTCTAAATGTTCTTACTAGCTAAAATCCAAACTTACCAGGCAAACACACATTATACAAGGGTTGTCTGTGATAAATGGTATCTGCAGAATTTCCCCTTCATTTTCACATTTTGCAACAGATCCTGAAATAGAAATAAAAATTTTAAAATACTAACATATTTCAATTTCCCCTGACGGTTTTGGAAACTGTCCTCGTTACACTCACATTTGAGCCCTGCTCCATTCCTAGCCTTTGATTTTAAATCCTGCCTTAATTTGCCCAATTTAAGCAAGCAAGGACTTTCAGTGTTTCGGTAGGATTCCAAGGAGAATGGGGAAATGACTGGCCTTTCAATGCTGCACAAACCTAGACTTTCTTTGTGCCCCAGTTATAGCAAAGAAGGACGCTTTTTCTCCTCTCAGATGACGTGTTGAGAATAACGAGTACTCCATGCAAAGCAGAATACGTCTATAACGATAGATCCAGAGCTCACTGAAACCAGCAGAAAGCTGTCCATTACACTCCAAGAACTTGGACCAGGAGCACAGCACAACCCTAAACCAAGCATCCTTTTAACACGCGACAGCCAACTGGCAAATGAGTCAAAATTAGCAAGCTGACTGTCAGACAGAATCAAATTAGAAAACCCTTTTTGGCCCTAGTGCTGATTAGCCGGTATTCTGTCATGTTGGAATCACTTCTCAGAGTCTAATGGCTCCTCGCTTGCACTAGAATTTGATTCAGCGTTTCCCTCCATGCCCCAGATATCAGGAAACGTAGCCCCTCGAGGGGAAGCAGGGAAAAAACGGGGAGAGAAAAGAAACATGAAAATGTAGAGGGCAGGGGGCACGGCTACTGTGCTCACCTGCCCCAACCCACGCGGTTACACCTCCGGCCGCCCTTCCCGCGCACTGCCAGGCAGCCCCCGCTCCCGACGGCGAGTGCCGGCGGCAGGTGGGCCCCGCGCCCCCGCGCCCCTGTACCTGTGAGCAGGGAGGAGGCCGGCGCCCCGGGGAGGCACAGGACGCCCAGGAGGAGGGCGGCGGCGAGCGGGGCGAAGCGCGGGGCCGCAGGCCAGCCCCCGCCGAGCCGCGGCATCGTCCCGGGGGTGCCGCTGCCCGCCCGCCGGCTGAGGGGCAGCGTCCGGGACGCGCCGTCGGGTGGCGGAGCCCGCCCACCCGCGGCACGCCCGCCCCAGCACCGACCCCCGGCGCCGGGCAGCGGATGGGGGGTGAGGAGCAGCACGGGAGACCGCGGCCCGCCGGCGAGTCCCACCCAACGGCGGCACCGGGGGAGGGGACTGTGGGTGCGGGGAAAGCAGCTGTCAGCGCCTGCCCCTCGGCCCCGCACCCCCTCTTTCCATCACCCCCCTCTCCTGCCCGCATCCCTTCTTATACCTTCCTCTCCCCATAGTCCCTCCTCCGGCACCCCCCGGCCCCCATGCCTCCCTCCCCCCCGGCGCACACACGCACAGACAGGCTGCCAGCCCCAGACCCCGTTTCCCTGCCGGGAGATGCCCGGCCACTCCCTCCCCGTCCCCGCCGAGCACCGCCTGGCCCGGCAGCGGCGTCGGGGGGCTGCGCCCGCGGCCGCTCGGCGGGAGGGGCGGGGGAACGGGAGAGGATCGAGGAGAAGAGAAGGAAAGAAGAAGAGGAGGAAAAGGTAAACGAGGAGTAGCAGGGGAGGAAACGTGGGTCCTCGGACAGGGCCAGGGCGGTGCAAACCCCGGTACCTGGGCAGAACGCGGCGGCGCCGGCTGCCTCCGGCGGGCTTGTCCTCAGCTCCGCAGCCCGACTCGTGTCAGTGCCCTCCGTGCCTGAGGGCGGGTTTCGCCGGCCGCCAGCGAGCGGGGAGAGGGAAAGAGGGAAGGAAGGACGGGAGGGAGCGAGGGGTCGGAGGCTGTCCGCCGAGAACTCCTCGGCGGGGCTCCGCTCCCCGGCTGCTCGCCCGGCCGGGGCCACCGAGCTCCCTTCGCCTCCACGCCGCCCCCGCTGCTGTCCCCTCTCTCGCGGCAGCCGCAGCACCAACTCCCGCAGCCGGAGCCGGACTCTCCCCGGGGCCGCTGCCCCCCGAGAAGGGCTTCCCTTGGCCCTCCCTGCCCGGCTCCGGGGCTGCCGCTCCCCCTCGGGGCGCCTGGGGCTCGGCGGGGTTGGGGCCCGGCGATGTTGGGGCTCAGCCCGCCCGAGGGCCTCGGGAGCAGCAGGGGCGCAGCTGCCGGGGCCGCGCTCTTCGTCCCTGAGCCTGGCCCGCCGTGCGGGGCCCTCGGTCCGTCGCTCCCCGATGGGCTGTAGCCTTGGCAGCTGCTCCTTAACACTTGCCATTTTGCAGGTCCACGCTTTGCTATCCCGGGTGTAAACAGGGGCAATGTTAGCGATTGACATCACCGACACCCAGCTTTTGCACTCACAAATAGACGTAAGGTCGGGACGGGATGACACTTGTGGGTTGTGGCAGGACGTTTTTCTGTGACAGATCTTCCCGAACCTGTTTTACAAATCGATTTCCCTCAAACTGTGATGTTTCACTTGGGGAAGTGAACACTCTGAAATAAACTAGTCTGACAACAAACTTAAAAAATGTTTCCAGGTTTCTATGCGTTCTTATTTTATTTCTTCCGAGGGTGCATGTGAGCTGCTGTTTCAAAAATGCTTATAGTAATGGCAAATAAGGTGCATGACAGGCTGATCTATACAGGACTATTTCAAAAACATTTCATTTCCCAGGAAGATGCAAGACAAATAGATTTACATGAACATTTTAAGAATAAAACCCAAAAGCCAAGACCTCTGAAAGCTTACATCTTTGTTCTAAAAAACTTGTACACTTCATTTCCAACTCAACTTGTCACCTACCTTTAGGTAAGCCACAGAAGTCCTAAAATAGCTGAAATTGCACCTATGGGAGGGACTACAGAGAACTGATACCGATCAACTTGTAGACATCACTAGCAAAATCCCTCTCTCTGAGAAAAGAAAACCTGCTTTATTCCTCCAATCTCAGTCTGTACAGGTTGAAGCTGCATAGGCACATAGGATAATTTAGATACCATTAAAAGGATTCTATATTCCATAAAAATACAAGTCAAGTCCAAAACTTGCTCTATACTGTGTAGAATACATAACAAACTCAGGATATAAATGTAACCTAGATTTTTTTTTCTGGGAGATATCATCTTCACATTTCCATGCATTTTAAACAGACATGAGCCTGTAGAGGTACATATTATGCACTACTCCAGAATAGATTTTTGCATGTCCAAGTATTTTTTCCATTGGAAAGATGTACTGAGTCTTCTGGCAAGCTGGCTTCTCTATCTGTAATCAGTGGTTATTCTTTTTTAATTCCATTGCAGCCATAGCCCTTCTAAAGCAACAGCTGTAGGAAAAATAAATCTGCCCTAATAATTTCTTAAGTGACAACTACCACAGGAGAGTACTTATATCATTGTGTGCATTGAATCTTCTCTTTGTTCTGGTCTAAAATTCATTAAATATTAACATCACCCGGTGTGAGAAACACACAAATCACAATGAGGGCAGCAAATAACAATTCAGGCATCCAAATAACATCAGGGAACTTGTTAAAATAGTCCGAAAAAAGCAAGAAGTATAGATCTCCTTTACAAAATGAAGACAAGAGGCGACAGCAACTGGGCTTCATGCTCAATCCCTGCCATAACTCATTCAGTTAAGACAAATACTTAATGAAATCATACCTAAATCAGGGCAGTTACAAAGCAATATGCACATATTTGTTACATGATTTTCCTTTTCTCATAGAGAAAAAACAGTGTGATCATCACTGAAGCACCTTCAACACACTGATTAGACCTAAAACTTACCTCATCTGCAGCATGAAAACATTGTCCATGGGATTAGCTTACTGGGTCCCTGCCTCTTTTGTGGTAGCAGCGGTGTTGGGGTGAGGAATTTGTCCATGTTCCTTGCTTGAAACACCTGCTGAAATGGAATTCTAAGCCTCCCCATGCCATGCCTATTCCACACTTCACTGCCTATTAGCTGCCCAGTGGAAAAGCCTGCTAAGCTTAGCAGCAACCTCTGTTACTTCCTTGATATTGATAATGGTGACATATCACAGAGGAAGATCACTCTCTCATTTAAATCTCATGAAGTAAAACCCAGCCTGGGAGGGAAATACACCATCTTAATCCTCCCCCACTTTAGTTTCACCCACTCAGTGCTACAGGTTTGTCTTGGCTTTTTATCTCTCCTTTAACCTCTCCTAAGCTTGCCTTATCAGAGGTCAGCATCCTTTCTGGTTGTAATGCCACATTAAGTACAGTTTCAAGGTGTAGGGTTTTTTTTCCTTTTGCATCCCTGTTTGAAGAGGTACTCATTTTTCCAAGCAACATTCAGAGATGTGGTCATTTTAGCAAAATCAGAGGGTCACACTGGAAACCATGTCCTGCTATCAGATACGCACAGATACTTTGTTGTATGTCAGCAGTTAAAACAGAAGTTATGTCATCAAACCACTCACCTCTTTTGTATAAGCATTACATGGTATCACTTGTTATTGAAAGGATACATTCATTAGTTCTGTTTATTAGTTGACTTGTGCTCATCCAGCTTGATGGAGCAGTAGCTGTTCACAGTTACCACTTTGTATGGAATTCAGCTCCTTCTCCAGTGATGCTTTCCCAGTGGTCAGCCATAAAAGAGTGTCATACATTACCTGATCACCCAGCACTCACCTAAAAAGAAAAAAAAAATCTTTATGGTTAACCATAGCAACAGTGAAGAAGACAGTGATTACACATCTTTCTTCACGATTATCTGTCTTACTAGCAAGTCAAAATCGCTAGAAGGCCCATTCTTCATGGGCTAGGAAGTTCTTCCAGAAGTGTGGGAGGCACTGAATCGCTATATTCATATGTATTTTCTTATTTTTGAGAGGAAATTTGCTCTTCTAGGTCTTGGACATAGGTTGTCCTTACCATGCAAGTGTGGAATCAACACGCTACATATACATCAGCACTGCGAGTGTCCCTGCATTTATTACTTTTATGTTGTTATATATTATATTAACACAGCTTCTTTGAATTTGTGAGCCTTCTCAGCATAAAAAAGAAAATATGACCCAGATATACACTGTATTGAAGGCTATGTAAATTGGCACAACCTGCTGTTTCCAGTTCTGGCTTGCTAAACAACTATGCAGTTACAAGGTACTGAAAGTGGTTTGCATATCAAATGAAGTTTACACATTTCTATTGTTATGAACATCTTGCTAAAGATAAAGAACTCTTGATCCAGTAACTTACGCCATCAAAAAGAAGGTCACATACATTTGATGTAGTTGGAGGCGTGGGTCTGATAAGCTTCAACCCTGAAAATTCTTGCAGAAAGACCTGTAATTTGGGAAAGTGTTTTATTATCATGGTGCATCAGCACACAGCAATTGGGAAGCTCAGGAGTAACTCGCAGGATTGTGATGAAGATATGGCACTTTCCTGCAAGCAAGCAGATGGGAGTTTACTGTTCATTCTTCAGTATTCAGCCAGGCTACAGCCTTTCAAATTCTTATGCATCCTCATTCATTTCAGTGCTTAATCATGTTTTAAAGCTAAGAGTATCCACCAGTGAGAGCAAACAGTATTTCCTTCATGGCCACTTTTCCTCTAGGAGATGATGTTAATAAACCTCGAGACTGGCCTGATAAAAGATGGTCCTGACAAAGCTCCCCTAATGCAAAATATTCAGAAAACTTAAATGGATGTAAATGAGGTCTGGAGACCACACCAAGAGGTTTTAAAACTGTAAGAGGATTAAAAAATGACATATGGTCAAAGTCTTTAAATAAAAGGAAAGTACAAGAAAATATCTAAAAGTTACAGTGATACTTACTTGAATAAATGTTTATAAATTTTATCAAACAACTCATCATTTTGACAGTTTTCCATAAACCCCTGGAACATGTAAAGCACTAATTTATTTATGGCAAGATAAAGATAATGAGTAACATTTTAAAAGTTTGTTAACATAGAATGTCCTGGCACAGTCATACTTACATGCTTCTATTGTTTAAGTTATATTTTCTAAGAACTCAAAAAAGCCTTACTAAAGTGAGCTTCTCATTGCAAAATCTTAAAAATTATCCTCATCATCTGTATTCATAGAAAAGCAAATGAAACAAATAGCATAAACTAAACTGAATACAAATGCCAGCAGTACCTCAAACTGAAGAATACTTGTACGCAGCAGAAAATATGGATCCAATATGGAGGCTGCTGTAATAGTTCATATCAAATATGCTAAAACAACAACAAAAGAAGTAAATTATAACAGAAATGCTGATGCCATCTAAATGATGGGATTCCCAGCAGAAGATATTCCAGAGGCCACAGGCCAAGCAAACAGAGTAAAGCAGCTTATGCTGGTACTCCTTTCTGTTACTTCGCTGCTGTAAATAGCTTGCCTTTCAGAGAGAATAAAAATTATTTTGTGAGGGTTTTTTTGCGTTACATTTACCCTTGAACATCTGCTGTGTCTGATAAAGGATAAGAGCTAATGAAATCACACGAAGAGTGACATATATGAGGTGCTGCTTTGTTTTCAATTTGCAAGACGAACCAAACCCTGCTTTTTGCTTGGCTGCGGTACTGCCTGGTAAGTGCAACAAACAAGGAGTACTCAAGAAGCATTCTGTAAAATAGAAGATTGATTGATTGATTGATTAATTACAGATGAAGATGGACCCTCTCTGTACTAGAGAGAGATTATTTATCCCACCCCCTGCCCCCACAAAAGACAAGATATGCTTATTGTGACAGAAAATTGTTCCTTCCAGCCAGGATGCAGTTGAAAAGCAGCTGCCTCTACTCAGCACAGAAAGGCAAAGGATTGCATTTTTGCTAAAAGACAAGTTTCCACGGCATGCATCCTATAAGATCACCACTTCACCTACAGAGAGTGTACCCTGTGAGTTCATTCCTCCTGATGCTGGTCCCCTTTCACAGCAGAATTTCTCCCAGGACTTTTTTTGAACAAAAACTAAAGGCTTAAAAACTGGGAGGTGAGGTTTGAGGAATGAAACATATCAACTCGGAGACTCCTCTCCTTCAAACGAGTGCCCTCATTCACACCGAAACGAGTGAGAGGAGACTCGGGGCCATTAATTTTAAGTCATCTGTAATAAAAAGTTATCGCCCGTCGCTGAAGGTGGGCGCGGAGGATCAGCTCCTTGGCGGGGCGGCTGCCGGCAGGTGGCAATGTTGGGAGCCCGGAGCCCCGCGGTCACAGCGCGGGCTGAGCTGGAGCTGCTTCCACAATTAACCTGGGCCACAGAGCTGGTTACAGAAATCTAATCCATATGTCCCGATGCCTTGCTCCTACACCAGCGAAACGCTCTCCTGGTTTGTTCTCAGAATGTCGTTTTTCTTTTCACTCGTCTGGCTTTGAAGGACGTTCACTTTTACTGCCCCTGCAATTAGTGCAACGTATCTTATTTTATCTGGAAACAAGACAGTTTTACAAAGAACCTCTATTTGTTGTTATTTTAAAAACACAAAGATTAGGCAATTTACTGATTACTTTTTTCTTCAGTAAATTGGCTATACAGCATTACAGCTGGTACGAGTAAGAAATCCTCCCTACTACTTTTCTTGGCTTCCAATTTAGGGGAAGCACACTCAATTAAACATTAGTACCCAATCTGTCCTACTGACTGACAGTGCCACACATATAGAGAGCAATGATCTGACAATCATAAGCAGTCTTGTAAAGCTCCATCCATCAGGATATTTTCAGATAATACACCTGTGCAAATCGGGGTAATCCTGCACTGATCTGTTGAAACTTCTGCTAGTTATGCAGTTTCATAATGAGTATTATAGCCATTATTAAAGAAGTAATACTACAAGATTTAATAATTATACTGAATTTCCCACCACTCTGAATGATTAATTAAACCCTGGATATCCTGCATGTGCTTAACCCAAGTAGACAGGAGTACATACACACACAAAAAAAAAATCCCAAAGCAGAAATTCATTAAAAACCCATCTCATCTTGCTACCGATTCACACAGGTCAGATTAATCTCAGACCTTCACAAAAAAGAAAACACAGAGCCACTTGGGCAAGAGAAAAAAAAATGTACTTCCAGAAGGCAGTATAATTCATCTACCTGCCTCTCAGCTATCTAAGGCTCTCTCAGGAGGAGATGAGAGCAATACTAAATGTGCCAGAGGTGGGTTTTGGTGTCATTAGACAAATCTGCAGGGAGTTTCTGCCAAATCCCTAAGTTCTCTGACAGTAGCATACCTCCAAATACATCATTTAGAAGCATGAGATGAACAGAGGCACGAAATAGTATTTACTTTGGGAAAGTATCAGTCACATGTCTTGAATATATTAGCAGGTTAAACCCAGGAGAGTCAGCTGAATTACTTGTGACCAAAGAAAACAATCAATCAACAGTTTTAAGGCTTCACAGAATTTTAAATATGTATTTACATGTGGTGTATGCTATTTATTTTAGGCATCTTTAAACCTAGACTCTGAAGTCTCAAGGTGATGGCTGGCAGGTATTCCAACATACAAAACGACATCTTGTGAGAAACTGGTTGGTAATAAACTATTTTCAGACAGAACAGGATTTGTATCTTAGGGGATTTTGGGGTTTAATTAAGTGAACTAAAAAACAACACAGAACTACCTTTTACCAAGTCACTTAAAATTCTAACTGGTTTTAATATTGTTAAATATTATTTTAATATTGATCAAATTGTCTTTAACATTCTTATGTTTGGATTAAATTGAAGTCAGTCTGTATGGCTGTAGCGTAGCTTGCATCTGTATGAAAGTCAGAGAATAAATAAGACAACTATTAATAAACAAAGAGAAGATTATGGTGCTGGAAGTATTTTGCAAACTGCTCATCATGCTAATAGACTACATAATTTAGATCTTTTCCCTGGAAACATTCATGCATCAGAACAGTCCCAAAAGAACAAGGTCAGTAAGAATAATCACTTTATGGGCAGAAGGTCCTCTCCTGTAGACACTTGTTGCAGCAGGTGCACAGAGGAAGCCAGGATAACTCCATTCAAAAGCATCAGGGGACTACAGCATCAGGGTGCCCCTATGTTCAAGGTTCACTTTTTGTTGGATTACCCAACAAAGAGGCCTCTTCTTCCCTAGGGGCTGCATCTCCTGGTGGTCCAAAGAGTAGGAATTTGGGTCCATAGCCCTCTAAAAGTGGCAGCATTGAGTGCTGTGCACACAGCCAGCCATACGTCTGGCCTGGGGGTATGTGATCGTGGTCCAGAAGCAATCCAGGACACCCCACCCCATTTAGATAGCCCTCGCATTCCAACAGGCAACAGACCTAAATTAATCCACAAACTCAGCTAAGCGGCTGTGAGCATCTAAGGGTCTCCCAGGCCTCTGCGGGAGGCAGTGGTTTCAAGAAAACTAGACAGAAAGAAACTAGACAGAAAGAAAGTCCAACTGGAAAACTCTGGAAACAAGATGTGAGGCTGCCCCGTACTTACAGACTATGCTAAGCAAGCTGTGTGACTTGGCTGCCCACTGGCATTGCTTGGATGGCTTGCGTGGGACATGCACAGCATGGAGCGCCTGCAAGGTGAAGACTCCAACTTTTCCCTAAGTGATCACCCAAACCTCTTAGCTTCCACAAGTACTTTCTTAGATTGACTTGTTTTGAAGTATGCATTTACCTTCATAAATGTTCATATGAAGAAAGAAAAATATCAAATAATAAATTACAGAACTGAGGGGTTTGCTGTCCCACAGTGGAGCTGCTTTCAGTTCTGCTGTGCAAGCAGTAATGAAAACAACTGCACTTCTTAAAGATAATTTCCGTGCATCTTTATTGAAAAAAGTCAACCCTACAATCCAAATGATTATGAATTGACATCTGAGCATTCCACAAAATGACAGCACAAGCCATCTATTAGAGAAAGTAATATTGTGAGCACTAGCCAGCGCTCACAACAGTTCCATGCTTTGCTTTTGGGTCCACTCCAATTGGATGAATAGACAGCACAATTCCCAAAATGCAGGAATTTTGCTGCTATGAAGCACTCTGAGGACAACAATCAAGCCTCAGCTTTGTAATGATAGGATTGCAAAAAATGGTCATTTAATTTAAAATAGTCTCTGTGGTTTGTAAAGCTGTTTCTGCATTGCACACAGAGGATAAAATACACATGCTTTCACAGGCTTTCAGCTGCTGGCCCAAGTGCAGAAAGGCTTAAGGCAAGACAGTTTGAATTTACATGATGCAAATTAGAAGAATCAGGAAGAAAAGATGGCTCTGAAAGCTATGCTTTGTTTTATCCCAGAAGAGGTATAATGCAAATTATTTTTTTCATAGCTAGCAGGACCCAGCCAGATTGCAAAGGTATGGGCATGGGAGCAGCCAAACAATAGCTCTATTCTCCCACACCAAACTCTCCAAATCTGGAGTCTCACTTTCCGGGTTCCCAGACTGAGTATAGGCCTTGAGTTTAATTAGGATACCTAAAAAATGAGCGCAATCTGAATTATTGGTTAGTTTTGGTAATGCAGGCCTTAGCGAGGGAAAGTACAGGGACTGAGTCAAGCCTAGCAGAAAGTGTGGTACATTAACCCAAAGATATTCCCACAGGCACACAGTGAAGTTGAAGAAAGACGTGGAAGATTGTACGGAGACACGAAAAACTCTTATACCAGTTTATGAGTATTTTCTAAGCACTACCTGATGCTATAGTTTACAAAGGGTGGAAAGGGTACAAAAAGGAGCCAGAATACACCTCTGACATGAGCTAGGCAAAGGCATGGAGATAGAGGAATCTGTGATGAGTCTTAAGGGATGCTGGTACAGCCTCCGCTGGAGTTGTGTGCTGCAGAAGGAAATTTATCCCTGAGAAGTAAAGCTGAACATCCCTATTTCTGCTCTGTTCAGGAGCACAAAGGAGCCTGTGCATGTGTGGGAAGGGGGAAGGGCTAGTGCATGGCTCTGGAGCTGCCCAGGCACACTGTCAGAGCCTTGACTACCCCAGTTTTGGTTTGTCCTTGCTGAGAATAAAACCCACAATCTTTTCACCACAGAAGCCACATGACTAACAGTCTATCCTCGAGCAACGATGAAGTAGGCACAAAAAATTAGGAAGGAGAAGGGTGCTCCTTTTGCTTATACCCTCTGGTTGGATTTTTTTCTGAACAAGAATGTCCTTTGGCCACTTTGGTGAGTAAGTTTACCATAATGGAAACTGCTCCACCACACCCACAGGATGGTGAATCAGAGTTATACAACTTTGCTGTTTACAGGCGGTTTGATCTGCTTGCCTCTGCTGTGCTGCTCCCTCTGCTTACAGTAGTGCACAACCAGCTTTGAAGGACAGGTAGCTATCAATAGGAGTAAAAGTGATATGGAAAAGGAATAATTTGTCTTTAAACTTTGTGAATAAAAACTTGCAGTAGTGAGGACAATGACCAGAGAGAAAGAGACAAACTAATTTCAAATTAGAAGTCAATCTGGAAGTGATTTGGTAAAAAAACCCTATACAAAAAGTCACAGTGCACGTGGGTTTCTGTAAATGTTATCACAAAGCCTCCAGCAATACAGATAAACAAGTATACGGGTAAATGCCTGAACTCACTTCCTAGCTCAGCCCCCAAGGTTTGGACATGCCTGCTGGCTTGAGACCTAAGAAGCCTAATTCAGCTAAGCATTTTGGGGTTCAGATTTGTGTACTGGGTATCTCTAAATGACAGAGAAGTGAAAGAGCATTTGTAGAAATTGTTTTTCTGGCCAGTGCAATAATCCCGAACAAGTAGGACCAAGTTGTATTTTTGTGCCTATTAGTTTTTTGTGCAACCAAATTGTCAAGCTAAAGGTAGGAAGCTCACCAGGCTTAGCAATCTCTCAGCATGCTGTAGACCAAAAGTCCGCGGCTAGGCTTGAAAAGGTTGATCTTGATCAGAAGCAAGAAAGCTTAAATGCACAAACTCTCTTAGTCATTGGGATTTATTTGCTCAGTTCTAATTTTAGCTTTGGTTAGCCCAGTAAAAGGTATCACATCACCGTCTGGGTAGCTGTCGTACAAAAAACAATGCAGCTACCAACTTTCCTCTGTTGGATGACATACTTGGGCAGTAGCCCTTTAAAGTAAAGCTTCTTTAGTGCACATGGTTTTCCATTCATTATTTTCCTGATGCTGAAAGGAATTTATTCATCCCAGAGAAGAATAGATACATTGTATTTCAAAAGTTTAACCAAAACACTGATTTTGCTGAAAGATTTCCTCCTTTCAGGACTTTTAAAACTTACACCTACAAAGTGGCTGCTGGGCAAAATCGTCAATTTACAGTCAACGGGATTTGGTAGGAAAAAAAGCAAAAGGAAAACAGGATTGCAAGAGTAACTGCTACCTACAAAAACGTGGATGACGAGAAGAACGATTAAAAGTGAAGAAAAGACCCCTCTCCCCATGAGATGAGCTAATGAATGCTAAACATGGAATGACTTTGTTATAAAAGAAAAGACAAAAAGAGAAAAAAAAATCAATTCTTAACACACTAAATGTGTACCATCCACATCTATAACTAACTACACCTTCCCAACTCTCTTTCATGTTTTTGCCAACCTCACCTATCACATTGCCCAGAAGAGCACCCAGTACCTTCTCCAGTCCTGCTCGTCTGCAGTCAGGAAGTATCATCCACTTTTTGGACCTTGCTAGATAGGTGTAACAGCAATGATAAACCATTAGCTATTCTGAAAGGCCACTGATATTGTCCATATTCTTTTCTAGTTGTTTGGCCACAGAAACATTCATTTCCAGTCTTCTTTTACTGATGTCAAGCTGGTTGTTATCACTGCATCCAGCCCTGTTATCTGACCACCAAACACCCAAACGTACTAATCCTGGGGACACAGTCTTACCAAGGTGAGGCAAGATTCCTCTTCTCAAGAAGATTCCTCTTCTCTGTGGTAGCTGGTGTGGGAGCATTTGGACACAATTCTGCTGGGAATCCAGCTCATTGGGTCTCCTCTTCCTCCTCCCAGGCCTTCTAAGTAACTGCCAGAAGGGACAAACCCTTACATTTGAAATACTGTTGCCCAGAGCAATAGGGGAAATGCTCCCTTCTCAAGTCACACACCTCCTGACCGCTTTTGGGACTTGCACCCTGAACTATACAAAAGAAGCTATCCAGTGTCATGATGAAAGAATTGTGTCATAGCACCACAAAATATTTAATTAATGCTGGAATATGGCATTCAAATACACTGCCAAGAGAAACTCTCTTTGTTTCTACTGGATCAAAAGCAATCACACCATGTTAACCAAGCTGTGTTCTTACCAGTTCCTAGTTAGAGTCACTGCTCGAGGAAGACACTACACATCCAGGCAGATGGAAAAAGCAGTATCTGTTATATATGCAGCAACTTGACTGTTCTCCAATATTTATGGATCCCAACCATCTTGACTTTATTATGCCATGAGGAGGAAAAAAAAAGTACAATAATCCTCTTTATGTCTCTTGTAATTGAATCCAATCATGATTATAATATATTGTAGGCATTTGAAGTTACTATTAATTACTGAATGCTTGCTTCATAATGAATTGGAATATTATCTGTTATAGATCAATTTTTTAACATATTCTCTAATGCTTCCAAGATGCTGTGGAACTGATCTATCCTTTAAAATGAATAAAGTATTAAAATCAACAGAATAAAAACCCTTTTCTTTCCCAAACACACTGTAAACTTCGCAATACCATCTCATCAGATTTAGCAAAGTAAGGAGGACTGATCCAAGCCATCATAGGATCAAAAACCTTGCTCATTCCTAAGGTTGTCTAAGAATAGCACCTATCCTACTTTTGTTAACAATGATAAAATGTCTCAGAGGACACTGTGTCTTAGAGGACACTGGAGCTGCCAATTTTTGAATAGTATGTGACATTCAGGAAACAGTAATCATAATAACAACATCAATTAGAGAAACCATGGTAACTTTTTAAAAGATAGAGGGTCAAACTTTCTGTTGATCAAATGTCAAATTAATTAAGTGTATTCTTCTTAATAGAATGTGTCCTGGAAATACATCCTTCCCATATTGTCTTGGTTGAGGAGCAGAAGGAGAGCACACTATTCATTGCTTGATTTCCTAAACTATGTAATAGTGTTGCTATAACTGTTGAAAAGCTGCTATACATCATCCTGAGAGTGACTTTGTCTCATAAGTGGCTGAACTAACACGTATAGAATGCTCTAGGATATTATTTTGCAAGGATCTATTTTACAAGCAGCATCACTCTCTACAGAGAAGCAATCACTTCTAGGGTGTAAATTGGCAGTTATTTAATGAACACTGACAAGCTAAGCCTCATGCACATTGTATTTTGGGAATAGTACCTTTTGGAGTGACCCTCATAATTTATTACATCATCTAGCTAAGAGTTCATGCTTACTTGTCATCTTACTTTGGCATGCAGCCCCCAGTAGAAGAGTATGAATGCTCTCCTGTCAAAGTCAATGGCAAAATACTCAGTTAAATTCATCGAAAATAGATTTTACCTCTAATCAGATTACAGTAATGACTCAGTATGACTGACCTCCCTTCATGGTTTCAGATCAGGCAACAGTTTACATAATCAGCACAGCTTTTATCTTGTCTCTGCAGCTGAATACACTGTCAGTCTGCACCCCGCTGGAGCTGTGGTGGAGAGCAAGCTATGATTGGCATTGATCATTCCCACTTAGGAAGCACTCCCAGATCTCTACTCTGCTTATAAAGATGAAAGAAAATATCTTATCAAACACTGTTATCACTTTGCTCTAGAACATTAACTGGTTTTGCAAAATATTATTTCCAAAAGAAATATTTTTTATTATGAGAGTGTAGTGTTAAACTGGTGCTAGCAAACAAATGAACAATACATTATGCTGATGCTATATTGAATGAAAAATACTCCCATTAGAGTTAAAATCAATTTACATGGTATAGCCTGAGGGTGTGGACCTCTTCCAGGGCTTCTGGTTACTTTAGCAATTTTTTTCCTGCTACATAAGCAAGATTTTGCTTAATCCTTTCATTTAAAGCATGAGGATGGATACTGAAATCTTCAATACAGTAGGTTCATCCATAAGCATGAATGCCTCATACACACATAGTAAATCAAAACACATAGCACTGCATCCAAAGGAAACATCAACTTACAATGAGTGTGTATGAAAATAAATTGGTATTTTACTCTGTTTCCTGATTTCAACAACATGAAACTCTTGAAAAATACCATAGTGTTTTAAAATAATAGCTATACTTATTTAAATGTATGTTCTTGTTGCATTTGTTTGAACTTCCTGATATGGCAGATGTAAAGATATAGCAATCAGGATGCATTGTCAGAGAAGATGAGGTAAATTCAATTAGCTAGGTTATGCTTCCATCCCATGATAATTAAATCACTTGCCATACATTTAATGCTAACAGAAGTGATAGGCATCTCTGCTGTGATCTGATGGTTTCCTGGCAAAAGCATATTCTCCCATATTAGCAGCTTCTATACAGCAAACAACCAGCTATCTTGCAAAGAAGGACAGAAATAATCATTCCTGATACTACTGTCAATTATAAGAATTTACAAGACAGGGGACAAACAAGTACAGAGGAGGTTCAGGACTCTAAACAAAGCAATGTTTTTCAGCCTTTATATACGTAACAAACGTGTATTGAACTTGGTCTACTGGAATATTAGAATAAATTCTCATTGAAACAATGTATTCAAAACTACTTCTTGCTTGGGAAAATTTTGTTAATTATAAGCCTGGCCCTGTGGGCATTCTGTCCCCTCAACAGGACATGAACTCATGAACCAGCATAATGCTATGCAAACTTTACCTTTGAGCTGCAAAGGAACTACGTCACCTGCAAAGAGCATATGAAGATACCATATAAATAGTGCTACAAATAAATAAATGAACAAAGCAGCAGGAAACTCAAGGTTAATTTCCAATGAAGAAGCGATACAGAAGCTTGGTTTCAGGAGTATGTCACATATTTTACAGTACTTTTGCAGTGTTTTTCT